>NW_017279259.1:8633-84346 GCF_001594065.2 Cyphomyrmex costatus | reverse complement strand
AGTTTAAACTAAATACTGATGAGAACATGCCATGCCGTAACGTCAAGCTGGATCTTGGATGCTTCTAATTTATAATTTCGTGTGAATTTATATAGGGCAAAGTGGTCTAAATCAGACCTATTTACAGTTTTTGTTCTCTATAAGGCGTAAATAAAGTCCGATCATGAAACCAATAGTGCCATTCGAAAGATCATTTAATTTCCTTCATTTTTGCTTGAGACCATTTTGACGTATCTTTTACCTGTGTCGAACTATAATGGAAAATATAAAAATGCATTTTCCGGTCCGATTTGGAACTCATAGATCCAAATCGAACCTCTTCTACATTATTATAGACTTTTAAATAGAATTTCAAAATATTTTAATTAATTTTTGTTAGTATTGAGTAGAAACAAGCAATTTAAGACTCAAAGATAAAAATACAGTTTATATTATTAGAATTAAAAACCTTAAATACTTCTTTATTAAATAATTTTATTCCATCACTAAATGGCTGCAATAACCCCATATATCCTACTTTATTCGTACCTTTCCGAATTTGTAAATATCCTAAAAATTTTCACTCTAACAAAGTAATATAAGCAATTCCAACTAATACAATAATTTTTAACAAAATTAATCTTATTAAATTTAATAATATATAATTTATATATAAAATTATTACTTATATATTTACTTCATATATAATTATTAAATTCTAAATTTAATGCACTTAATTTCTGCCAAAGTAATTTAATTTATATTTATCTTTTTTAATAAATTCAATCAATAATAAATTCCATCAATCTGTTGTGAGTCTGATGTCACTTTACTGATTTAGTGTTCCTTGGACCAGATCTGGTCGGTCGATCGCCAGTACTACAACCAGTTTGTGATGAACCTTCTTTCTTCGATGAATTAATTGGATTACTCATCTTTTTAGTGTAGTTTTTTTGTATAGAGGTCCGATTTGGACACCCAAAGAGAAGTCCGATTTAGACACGGGTTCTTTCGAACTATTGGAACAAATTTTGCAATAAACCGCAAAAGTTATCACAAAACTCTTGATATTTTTGAATTCTGCACTTTTTAATTATCTTAAATCAATATTACCGTTCAAATTTTTAACATCTGTTAAATAATGATTTACAAGGATTTATTTTTTTTTTTTAATTTTGCAAAATTCTAATAAACTATCACGAGTTAAATTGACTAACAATTTAATAATTTTGATGCTCATGCCTCAAGTTGAATCGGCCGGGAGTCGAATCCAAATCTCTGGCGTTTCGTCGCCTAAGCCTTTAGACCGAGGCAATATAAATTAGTTATTATTTATAAATTTTTATGTCATTCATAGATTTTAACATGTCATTCAACATTATTAAGATCCAAGATGTTATGAGCATCAAAATGGTTAGATTGTTAGTCAATTTAGCTCGTGATTTAGGAATCTACATACGCGTAATATATAAATCCACACGAAATTATAAATTAGAAGCATCCAAGATCCAGCTCGACTATTACGGCATGTTGTCAGGTTGGTTCCCTGGCATTTATAAAAAAAAACTTGCAATACTAAAAAGCCTAACAAATGTGGAAGTTGGGCATCGGACAATATCAAAAGACGTTATAAACCAATGCGTGTGTATGGAGAAAAATAAAATTCTCTTTGGTTAGATTACCTGAACATTTGATTAAAATAATTGTATGTACATTTCACTTAACATTTGATACCAGACACTCTTTGTTCGGTGTACCGCGGCATTCAAGCAGCGATGTTTATCTTCATTAAAGCAAAATGATGAATTAAATTCTTCGGGAAAATGTATATTAGTGGAAAAAGGAAAAGCAAAACGTCACTGATCTCAAAAAGATAGTCGCTATCGCGCACACCATTATGTAGACGTGAGATCCTGAATGACACAATGACAACTTGTACGGAATCACGCGTCGAAAGTCCAGACGCCTCGGCCCCGTCTCGCCTATCTTGAGAGCGATAAAAATCGCGCGAAGAAGACGAAAGGTTAACGGCGTGTAAATTTCACTCGACGTTCTCTCTACAGTCGACAGATTTCGTTAAACGCAAAAGCGTCAACGAATGACTGCCGTTAAGTTTAGTGGCACGTTAGAAAATCGCAGCCATATATATCATATATATATATTTATATAGAGCGTACTCGCGTGAAATCTCGTTACTACGAAAAGTATACTTCGAATAAAATAAGTCACATTCAAAATAAAAGAAGGGCCGAGAGCCAAATGTTGACATTTAAACAAAGACACTTTAATTCGAATTAATAAACATTACATTTACTAATACATACGAACTTCCAATTTATATTATTTTGACTATTCCAATATACACCTACAATATCTAAGGAAACAAAGACTGCGTTACTTGATAATCAATTTTGTAGACATTAAATGGGTATCCTAAATTTTTGTGAACATTGATAATGATCGGTGTCGAAACGTCTGTTGATATTTGTTTTTATTATTAATTTGTAATGTTTATTAATTCGAATTAAATTTGTCTTTGTTTAAATGTTAACATTTGGCTCTTGGCCCTTCTTTTATTTTGTATGTTTTATACTTAAAGAGCCTTCTATTATATTAATAAGTTATTTCTTTCTTTTTTATTTAGCCTTTAATGTTCGTGACGATTGTAGCTATAATACAGATAGTGCAATATGTATCCACGTAACTGTAAGCACGTTCAATGTGAAATCTGACTTAATATTATAATATGCTCGCCATAGTGCACACAAAAGAGTCTACTAAGGTAACGTTAGCTGACCTAAACGAGCAATATCCGATATAAAATGTAAATGTAACGAACGTCATTCTGCATATATCCACGCAAGCAACAGAGTTATTTATTATATTTTAGACAAAAGGTAAACAGAAAGAGCTACATGTCGAAAATGCATGAAAAAATTAATTACGTAGCATTAAATGTAACGTACTGCCTAAAACGTAATATATACGCAAAACTGAAAAATCTCATTATCAGCTCTTTGAATAAACTATAAGGTATATCGCGAAAAGCTAAATTAAATTTTGTCAATTGAATTTTGTCGCATTTATTAATAAGAGACGAGGTTAAATATGAAAACATTAATAATTCGAACGTACTTTAATTGCTAATTATTCGCGATATAATAGCGTATCCATTAATGTTTTAATTATACAGGGCGTTTCCAAAAACCTTTGTTAAAGACAAGCGGCGACTGTCATCACGGGGCTGCTACCAATTCACGTAAATGCCGTAAATTACTAGGGGTCGGATAACCGTCGGATTAAGATCGTAGGCACGGAACTTACCCCGACGTACATACATATTTTGACAAGGGCAGCAAGGGTTAAGACCAAGATTTAGCTCGTCTATGTAGACACAGTCCCGTGGTCGTCAACATAGTCAATATCAGGCATGGCGCACACTTCCCTATTCTTTATTTCAAGTTAAACACGAAGAAAAGCAGACGTCCAAGAGAGATTGGTATCGTAATACTAATTTATTCAATACTTTGTTAGGTTTAACGATAGATACGAATTTTTCCCTAAACGTCAAGATGAATTTGTATCTCTCTAAAAGTCTAAAATATTAAAATAATATTAACGTTGAATAATCAATTAAATAATAAATATAATATTAAAAATGTTTAAAAATAGAACATTTGAAATGTTTCTCTTTAGAAATTAATTGATTACATCTTTATTATTCGGGCCTTACTAAAATTAGATCAATATTTATAATAGCAGACAAAATAATTCGCAATCCTCACTTTTTAATTTACATCAGAAAGTTAAAAAACCTTTTCTGGCAACGTATAAATAAATTGCCAGGGCTTTATACGTGCATTATAAAATTAAATTATAAAATTGCTAAAAATGTTTTTTTCAGTTTTATTAAATACTTTTTATTTGAAAATGACGTCAGGAATATAGCACGATTTTACACGTGTAGCATAACAGATATATGTATACGTTAAAATAACAGAGAACATGCATTTTTAATGCAACATCGAAAAATGCTCGAAAGAGTGGTTTTTAAATATTTGTACAAGGTTTGTTTTTTTTTGTGTGTGTCTTTTAAGAAGCGATAATAATAACTTGAGAATCGTGAAACTAAATTCGAAGAGATTATATGGGATTATTTTCGTCAGAAGAAATCGCATGCGAATCGCTTAATGAGCACGCGAGCGCGAACAAACAAACAAATACATCATGAGGAAAAGAAGCGATGCAAAACGCGCGAGAGAATTCTTCATCGGGGGGGTGGGAACGGAAAACGGGTAAGAGACAGCTAAAGATAATGTACCCCTGCATACAGATGACGTTATTAAACGGAAATCTGCAGATGGAGCGAACACATAAAGCACTGTCTACCATCGTTGTCTGATTAGGCATGCAACGTTTCCCATCTCCCCTCCCTCCTTCTTTCTCTTTCCCTCGGCAAGATACTAAAAGCGCGCTCTCTCCCTCTCTCTCTCTCTCTCTCTCTCTCTCGTTACGGGCACGTGGCACGCCACGCCGCGCCGCTACGTAAATTCCGCAAAACGATAACGGCGATTTTAACACCGCGTACAATGCAACATTGCGCGGCAATGCAGTTCGTTCAACGGTAACGAACTCGAGGGAGAGCGAGCTTTTCTCCAATTCCCGCATTCCGGAAATTCAACCGAGAAATCTAACTTTACCTGCGGCACACGTAATCATCAAAAATGCTTCTGTCACGTAATAAGACGCAAGTGTATCGCAATACAATGTAAAATTTCCATATTAATTATATATATATATATATATATATATTCGTACGTATATAGCGTCTTTTACTAGCGTTTCTATTATATCGTGACTAATCAAATGTTGTAAAATATACTGTGCACAAAATATAAAATATAAATCACAGACCGATCAGTTAAAAAAAATATTTTAGATAAGTATAATAATAAATACAGTAAAGGACTCTTAGTTTCAAACAAATTGTAAAGTTATTATATTTTTATATATTTTTTAATTCTATGTTATTTGCGTTTTTGACTATTTTAAATTTCCTTTTATGTTTTGACTACTTCATTAAAAAGGAAAAAATTTTTTTAAAAAGAGTTTCACTCTTAATTTGTCTTTCTACTTCACTATTAGATCAGAATAGTTTATATAATAGTTAACTGTAGTACATAAGAGAACGTTTTTAGATATTATTTAGATTGGTATTTTTATTTTATGTTGTATATGTAGGAATTCTTTCCTCTAAAGGGAGAGGGAGAAGGGGAGAAGAGAGAGAAAGAGAGAGAGAGAGAGAGAGAGAGACTAGAGCTTATAGGCGTTAATTTGATTGGCTGCGTCCAGCAGAGAAAGCAGCTTTGCAACTGTTACAATATTTTTAAATATTATATAATCGATTTATCCATTTAAGATCCGATATGGAACTAACAATAAGAGCAAAACCAACCGTAATAAATAAATCATTAAATAATTTTACAACTGCAAAGGTGCTTTTATAACAAGATACCGAGTTTGACCGAGCAAACTGTAATTACTCGAAAAATTCTGAACGGAATTTATATCTAATTTCAACAAACGCGATCAAATAATTGTTCATATTAACAGATTTACTTACAGATTGATGTAGTTTTTTGCCATAGCAATGTCGTGAACGTCATCTCCTGCTCCAATAAGCCATACCGTCGAAATGCGATCCATCCTTCCTTCCTTCCTTACAGAAGACACAAACTTGCCGGAAATTCGAAGTTTCTCGCGAGGTTTGTCCCGACACTTTCACATCTGACACTTCCAAAACGCGCGATTGCCTTTTAGCGAATAACAACGTTAAAACCTGTCACAGTCCCATCGTCACAAATATTTCTTTCCTTCCTGTGCAAGAGAACAACAAGCTCTCGAAGTTTATCTTGACGGACGTGACGCGTCGATGAGAAATACTCGCGGCGAAATAACGCGGATACAATAACGATAATGCAATTAATTGTTCGTCCGCGCTAATTTGATACAGCGGAATGATCTCCCAGCACTTTGCTCGGCACTTTCCCGGCGTTTATTCACGCGAAACTCACTGCCGTGAGAAAAAGCATAAATAATACAGAGCGACATTCACGTTCCGCCCGTTTTGCTCCAACCGCCGCGAACGCGAAACTAAGGCTGAGTTTCCACCGAGCGCGTCACGCGTCGCGTCGTCGAAGGAGAGAGAGAGATAAGAGAAGGGTTGTGTATTTATATATAAACTTCTCTCCTTCTCTGTCTCACGACGCGACGCGTGACGCGCTCGGTGGAAACGTACCATTAACTGCCCTGACGATAAGATGGCGATATTACGCGGTGGCAAAATATACGCGCAGCATACTTCACGTCGCGCATAGCGCACGTCATACGTAGCGCACTTCGCGCTGTGTAGCTACGGATCGCGGTTCAAATACTTTGAACGGGCAATTTGAAATTTAACAAGGACTCTCTTAATATAAACAATAATCAATCACCGTACAAGGGCAAAGTAAGAGTGAACTTAAAATAAACCTGAGAGATAACGAATTTACTTATAAAATAAAACTACAAATATTATATCAAATTAGCAAATTTACAAAAATTAATTAACTTAAGGCTAATTAAACTTAATAATAAATAAGGCAAAGGACTCTTAGTTTAAAACATAAAGTAATAGACTAAAAAGACAAATTAAGAGTCATAACATTAAAATTTTAATCACGTAATAAAAAAATAAAAGAGAAACAATAAATTCGCAAACATAAATAATATATAACAGGAATAGACATTTCCAATAAAACTTAACCGCAGGTCTTCAAAGACTTGAAGATTTGAAGACCTGCGGTTAAGTTTTATTGGAAACGTCTATTCCTGTTATAGTATATTATTTATGTCTGCGAATTTATTGTTTCTCTTTTATTTTTTTATTACGTGATTAAAATTTTAATGTTATGACTCTTAATTTGTCTTTTTAGTCTATTACTTTATTAATTAAACTTAAATTACTAAAAATAGTGATTAATATATACAGGATCTACGTGACCAGTTTCGACTATCTAATTGAGTTCTCTTCAGACTTCGAATCATCTTGTTACAGTATAGTGGATAAATTTATTGTAGAAAAATGAGACATTGTTAATGAAAAATTGATAATTCGTATGTTAAGAAAATTTCAATAACAGTCACAATACATTTGAAAACTAATATAAATTCTGTCCAGTAATTAGAATGTAGTGGATGCAGATAATACATTATTATAAGTAATAAAATATAATATAAAATATATAATAATAAAAAACAATTGTACTCTATGAACAAGAAACGTTTTATGTTCTTTATATGGAGAGATGTAGTGGCTATTAAGAAGTATCGAAACAGACTGAGTAAAGAAGACAATTAAAATAATATGAAAGTCACATTTTAATTTTTATTTATCACGGTTATATATATGCTTTGTGGAGACCTTCGGTGTCAAAAGTTTACAAGTTGACAGGGCGTTCACGATCTTCAAGGTCGAAATTTCCCTCTCGAAACTGTTAGAATTTTTCACACGTACTGTACGATACAGCATTCTTGTCCAAAGCCGAATTTTTCTTTTGCCTCAGCTTTGTTTTGTTTTGTTTTTTTTTAAATTGAAACGCGAAAAGAAGGCAGTGCCTCAAATGTTGCTTTTCGAACGACATCGTGTTTACTGCTAATTTTTCAGATTATGTTCACAAGGAGTTCAAGTATTGTACTTCATTTTATAAAAATAAAATGGCACTTTAAAATGACTACAAAGGAGAGGAGGGGGAGTTCAACTTAAACGGGTTCTGAGATCGCTGAAAGGTAGGGGCCGAGAATTAACATCCTAATACTTGCATTATTTCGACACTGCCGTGTAAAAACAATGACGCGGAGCAACATCTCGCTCCAAACCGCTGCATCTGACTGCATCCAACTGCGTCGCGAGGGCGAAAAGAACTAAGATAGCGGCGCCGCGCGATGCGTAACACACTTCATATTATGTAACGGTTGTGATTTAAATATGGTCGTTTCTTTGTTTTTCAACGTTCGAATACGTATTTATTTATTTCATTTCAAGTGCAATTTTTTAGGATTTCAAGTAACGCGATTAGACCTATTGAGTCTGTTTGCATTGCTTTGAAATAATCCTTAAAAAATCGTTTGTCCTCGAAGTGATATTCGAGAATTGAAAAGAGAGAAAACGAAGATGCTAAGTGCAAAAAGTTCAAGCAACGCGAACATATACCTATTGTTATTAAGCCGGTTTTACATTAGTTGCAAGCCGATCGCGAGTTCATTGCCAATCTCAAGCTTGCATTTTGAAATCAACGCTTCAGCTGGGCTGTCGCGACGCTGCGAAATAAAATTAGCCAACACGTTAAGATGGCAATACATTATTAGAAAAGTAACCCTATAGAATATATAATCGTGGAAATATAGCGAAATTAATATTTATAATTATAGCATTTTATATTTTAATGCTCCAACCCTGGTTGAAGTTGGCCATTTCGGCAATTATTATGGCGATTATTAATAAAATCATCCAAGCGGGATACGAGTCATCATAATTAAAATAATGTCAAAATAGCTTCAAAATAATTACCTACTAAAAGTCATCTTTCGATCAATAATGATTCATTTTAACGTCATTTTGATTTTATCATGACTTGTTCTGTTCGGACATAAATCAAATTAATATTGTTTTCATATTATATCAAATTAGCAAATTTACAAAAATTAATTAACTTAAGGCTAATTAAACTTAATAATAAATAAGGCAAAGGACTCTTAGTTTAAAACATAAAGTAATAGACTAAAAAGACAAATTAAGAGTCATAACATTAAAATTTTAATCACGTAATAAAAAAATAAAAGAGAAACAATAAATTCGCAAACATAAATAATATATAACAGGAATAGACATTTCCAATAAAACTTAACCGCAGGTCTTCAAAGACTTGAAGATTTGAAGACCTGCGGTTAAGTTTTATTGGAAACGTCTATTCCTGTTATAGTATATTATTTATGTCTGCGAATTTATTGTTTCTCTTTTATTTTTTTATTACGTGATTAAAATTTTAATGTTATGACTCTTAATTTGTCTTTTTAGTCTATTACTTTATTAATTAAACTTAAATTACTAAAAATAGTGATTAATATATACAGGATCTACGTGACCAGTTTCGACTATCTAATTGAGTTCTCTTCAGACTTCGAATCATCTTGTTACAGTATAGTGGATAAATTTATTGTAGAAAAATGAGACATTGTTAATGAAAAATTGATAATTCGTATGTTAAGAAAATTTCAATAACAGTCACAATACATTTGAAAACTAATATAAATTCTGTCCAGTAATTAGAATGTAGTGGATGCAGATAATACATTATTATAAGTAATAAAATATAATATAAAATATATAATAATAAAAAACAATTGTACTCTATGAACAAGAAACGTTTTATGTTCTTTATATGGAGAGATGTAGTGGCTATTAAGAAGTATCGAAACAGACTGAGTAAAGAAGACAATTAAAATAATATGAAAGTCACATTTTAATTTTTATTTATCACGGTTATATATATGCTTTGTGGAGACCTTCGGTGTCAAAAGTTTACAAGTTGACAGGGCGTTCACGATCTTCAAGGTCGAAATTTCCCTCTCGAAACTGTTAGAATTTTTCACACGTACTGTACGATACAGCATTCTTGTCCAAAGCCGAATTTTTCTTTTGCCTCAGCTTTGTTTTGTTTTGTTTTTTTTTAAATTGAAACGCGAAAAGAAGGCAGTGCCTCAAATGTTGCTTTTCGAACGACATCGTGTTTACTGCTAATTTTTCAGATTATGTTCACAAGGAGTTCAAGTATTGTACTTCATTTTATAAAAATAAAATGGCACTTTAAAATGACTACAAAGGAGAGGAGGGGGAGTTCAACTTAAACGGGTTCTGAGATCGCTGAAAGGTAGGGGCCGAGAATTAACATCCTAATACTTGCATTATTTCGACACTGCCGTGTAAAAACAATGACGCGGAGCAACATCTCGCTCCAAACCGCTGCATCTGACTGCATCCAACTGCGTCGCGAGGGCGAAAAGAACTAAGATAGCGGCGCCGCGCGATGCGTAACACACTTCATATTATGTAACGGTTGTGATTTAAATATGGTCGTTTCTTTGTTTTTCAACGTTCGAATACGTATTTATTTATTTCATTTCAAGTGCAATTTTTTAGGATTTCAAGTAACGCGATTAGACCTATTGAGTCTGTTTGCATTGCTTTGAAATAATCCTTAAAAAATCGTTTGTCCTCGAAGTGATATTCGAGAATTGAAAAGAGAGAAAACGAAGATGCTAAGTGCAAAAAGTTCAAGCAACGCGAACATATACCTATTGTTATTAAGCCGGTTTTACATTAGTTGCAAGCCGATCGCGAGTTCATTGCCAATCTCAAGCTTGCATTTTGAAATCAACGCTTCAGCTGGGCTGTCGCGACGCTGCGAAATAAAATTAGCCAACACGTTAAGATGGCAATACATTATTAGAAAAGTAACCCTATAGAATATATAATCGTGGAAATATAGCGAAATTAATATTTATAATTATAGCATTTTATATTTTAATGCTCCAACCCTGGTTGAAGTTGGCCATTTCGGCAATTATTATGGCGATTATTAATAAAATCATCCAAGCGGGATACGAGTCATCATAATTAAAATAATGTCAAAATAGCTTCAAAATAATTACCTACTAAAAGTCATCTTTCGATCAATAATGATTCATTTTAACGTCATTTTGATTTTATCATGACTTGTTCTGTTCGGACATAAATCAAATTAATATTGTTTTCAACGTATATTATAAATAATATGTATAATACATATTTATAATATATGTATATTATAATATACATTTATAATATACGTATATTATAAATATGTCACGATCGCTTTACATATAATTTATTTTATATTTTTTTTTCGCATAATATTTCTAATTCTTGATATTTCACGAAAAGATTCGTTATTATTATTACATTATTACGTTGATTACGGAAATGACAAAAACTCGAAACTTATGATACGTTCACAGCAAAATTATTATTTATTATTATTATTTTGTAGAGATCAGTAGACATCACACATAACACTTGCAATCATTCTTTACAGAAATACGAAGTCAGGAGGCATTCGACCGCAAAAAATGTCCGCTTCACTCCTCAAACGTAATGTCGGTATGCAGGCGTGGAAAATTTAATGGGCCAAGAGTGAGAAACACGCGCGGACGTTTGGAAATTTTTCGAGCGGCATTCCTCGTTGGGGATATGCCGGATAATAATTTCGCCGGTCACGCCGCGCATTCACGTACGTTATACGTATATTTCAAGCTAGCGACTGACGGGGAAGAGTCTTCCAAGATTAACGATTCCGTAAAATTTTCAGCTGGATTCCGCGCTGAGGACGCTATCCGAGAGCAGCGCGCGTTCGGGGGCGGGACCGAATATCGAACGGTCCTGCTTTATTTTTCATGTATTTCTGTTTAACGTTGCATCGGCGAAATTTAGGTCGCGCGAAGCCGTTAAAGTTTCCGGATCGATAAAATTTTAATAAATGCTAATTCGCGCCAGGGCCGATGTACGGTTAATACCCGCAAAATTGAATCGTCTCTCCCGCGGAGACCGGCGCTTCATTACTCGAGGAGCGCGGCCCTTTCAAGGAGAATGTTTGCTCTTTCACTCCGTGTACGAAATTAAGAAAAGAGGAGCCGGGAAGAATAGACGAGAAGCGGTATCGTCAACCTTGTCGGTGGTCCAATCTTGGAACATCACTGTCGACCATTAAGTTAGTCTTTACTTAGACGAGCTGTTTTTACTGCTTTCTTAACTCGCTCGGGACTTCTGAAAATACCGCGCTCTGTGAAAACAGTCTGCTGTGCAAATATGTGCCTGTTTAAATAATCTATATTCTTGCTCGACTATATAATCTGATATTTTCAAATAATATGAAAGCGATAAAATGTCAATAATATAACGTTACGTAACGCACACATGATAGCATAATGACAACAATTGCCTGCTACGTATATCTGTTATCATAATCGTAAAAATTCCATTTTGGATTGTGCATATAAACATTTTATTTAATATCAATTTGTTTTTGTACCTCGCAAATAAAATAATTTACAATTATGATGTATCATAAAATTCCACAAAGCAATTTTATTTCGAAAGGAATATCTGTAAAATTTGTATTGTTATCGCACTCAATTCCATCGATTTTACAGGAAGGCTGTTACATCAATCAATTCTACTCCGAATGAATTCGTGACGCGCCAATTAAAGAGCAACAGTGATAAGGACGAATCTGGGGAGTGCAGAGTTTATCAGTTAGTTTATTATGTAACAGTGATGAACAATCTGGACCTTATATATTCGACAGTTATGAAACTGAAGGGAATTCGAAGCACCGACATGCTCGGTAAGATTGTTCAGGCGAAAACCTAAACGCAGCCGAATGTATTATGCCTGCGTAAGAAGCACGCTGTTATTCTATACACGGACGCGCGGCCGCAGGACTACGATCAACATGCCGCAAACATCTGTACTGTAAGCGCAGAGATAGACGAACGCCAAAGCCGCGAAGGGGGTCGTCAACTATGTACATAATTTCCAACTTCTAACTCTATCCATTCCTGCAACAGACGATCCGGACTGTCCGGAAGCGGCAAATCTCTCCGCGCCTCCCCCGGAGCGTGGTCAACCCCAGATATATGCTCGCTTGACGCGCGAATAGCATCGCGCATGGGAATAGTCTCATTTGTATTTTGTTTGTATGCTGCCTCATTAATAAAATGGATCGGCGGCAAAACAGAAAATTACTCTCGAATCGAGATACCAGAGTGCCGTAAAATCAGGCTATATACGATAAAATATAGATCACCGCGACCTCATTGTTTTATTATCCAATATAGAATTTAAACAAAAAGATAATACTGCTAAATTTAAATATTAATTTAATATATATCCAATTTGTTCGTTTATATTAACCTCTTTTTTTTATATTTGTTACATAAAAAGAATAATCTTGCTGAAGTAGTATCTAAAAGTTTAAACAGATACAGATCTGAAAATAATTTTGTTCAACAATTAAAATAATTATTTAGAAAACTTGTTACATCTCTATTACATCTTCATTTAAGTAGATTTTAAGTAGTTTCTTTTGTAATCTTATTTTTAATATATATAATTTTGTATCCTAATTTTTAAAATTAAACACGTCAACATTTCCTTAATTTTAATCTTAATTTGACTCTTACTTCGCCCTTTTTATTGTTATTGATTATTATTTATTATGAAGAGTCCTTGTTATTTTTCAATTTAATGTTATTTAGAAAACTCAATCATGCTGAAAACAATACAAAAAGTTTTAATATTTTTAGTAATCAATTTAAATGTCCTAAATAATTATTATTTTAACGATCCCCAAAACAAAATTATTTCCAGATTCATATCTAACTATTTATTTCAGATACTTGTCAACAAAATCGTTCTTTCAGCATTTACAGCATTTTACGAAAACGTGTGTGTTGAATTTGTCTATCGATCGGCAATCGTATACAAGATCAGACGATCGTTACTTGTTATAACCGAGACAATCTGATTTGACTTCAACCTCAACGTAATTTGGCTCCACACCCTTTTTCGGCAGAGAATCGTCAAAATTACTAAATTCCAAATGGGGTGGGGCTTGGCAAGGACGCATTGCCCGAATAACGGCAGCCATGGTGCATCGTCGCAAGTGCAGAAATCCGCTCCATCAAAACAAGTTCTGTCAGCGTGCCCTCCCATCATAACGGCCGCAGTGAAGTCCACTTGTGGAGCAAGACGGATGCTCGTTTCTGTCATCATTCTGATCTTTTTGCTGGCCGCTATATATTGGGTATCTCTGCGCCAAACGAGCCCCACCGTACGTCGACCAATGAGAATTCAACCTTCGCGAAATACCACGCCGGAGCAAACAGGGGAAACGGCTCAGAGATAGAGGTAACATAACTAACAATTCTAATGTCTTCGAGAGAGAGAGAGAGAAACATGCAGGATAATCCTACATCTCCAATAAATCCAAAACGGAAATTTATAACAAGAAAAATACTCGCAATTCTTTTATTGTAGTAATACAATTTTTTCATCGTATAATTCTTGCAGCTCAGAATGTCTTATATTGAGAAAAGAATTAAAATGCTTTATAAATTTAGTCTTTGTAATTATAATCTCGATAATATTTTTCATGATAACGCTAACGTATTTGTTTGCGTATAGTTATTTTAAAATTTATAATCATCCTGAAATTATCCTGATACATTTCGAGGCATGCATAATGCAGATTAATAGAATAGTATTATTAGAAGACAAAAATGGCACGAATAAATCTAAAAGTATTAAACTAGGTAATCAGCATTGAAAGAAGAAAGAAAAAAAAAAAAATCCGAAGTAACGATCCATATGGACTTGCATTTCCAGGCAATACGCTGCACTGCATTTCATCGCCGGACACTGATACTGTATATCATAGTAGCAGCTGTGGTACAATGTATCGTATAAAAAACAACCAATCCTTTAAGTCTAATAAGCTGTCTGAAAACCGAAGAAATACAATAATAAAATGTTTATACTGACACGTATATGATATTAATTTATCATCTTTAATAATAAAACACTATAATGACACACAGCCTGTCACGAAACGTTTGTACTTAAAAATCTCGAAAATTCATTATTATTTTGCACGAAATGGACCTCGAAAATCAAATGACATTAATCATATTGTTTATGAAGTAAAAGTACAATGATAAAATTACTTTGAACTTAAATCTGTAGCGTTCACTTTGATATATTTTATTCAATGTGTTTATCATTATCACGAATATGTATGATAAAATGGTGAGAAATTTAATACGGAACGAATATCCCAAAGACTCTCTATAAACTGTATATAAATAATAATTAAATAAGCTATAATGATCCACGACGATGGTGATTTTAATCGAAACTGCCTAACTGATCGAGTGCATGCAACATCACCCCTGTTTTCCTCCGATTGTCAATCATGCCGTACGCAAACGGCAAGGTGGCGATAATGTCTCGTTCCAAAAGTTCGCGATCCACTTCGGAATACTCATCTTCCACAGCATCCAAATAAATCTTCAACATCTTCTGGCAAAACGTTTCGACCTCTGGCAGATTATTGTCGTCGGGCAGATTTTCGAGAAGAACGTGACCGAAATCGATCGACGGCGAGCAGTACGTCATTGTGCTCCAATCAATTATTTTTACGTCACTTAGACATCCATCTTCGTACTTGAACAACAAGTTACTCCGCGTGAAATTACCATGACAGACGGTCCAAAGATCGTTAAACTCGAGTTTGGTCATTGTGCTTTGCTTGGCTCTTATTTTCTCGGAGAGAATTGCCTCGACTGGTAATACGGAGTCTAACGAAGCGTCCGAACGTTCAGGATTATCTAACGATGATCTCATCGCAACTTTAGATGTTCTGCAAATGATACAAGATTGAAGATATTCTATGTATTATACAAGTAGACTAGTTATTACATGCGTTGTTCATATATCCTTTTAACTAATACATATATATTATAATACAGCCTTGTGCAAAAGACATCTTGTAATACCAAGTCAATTGTGGTAAAAGCAGATAAAAATAAAACTATATATACTTTTAATTATTGCTTTTATCAGTATATTTGGTACGTCTACGCTTAGCTTTAGTCCATGTGAACATTGAACTCATTGAGCTATTTCAAACTGAGATTTGTCCTGTTCGTGTAAAAGTTGAATCAGCAAACGCTGTTGAGCACATTTTAGGCATTATTTACTGAAAAGAACTCAACTTTCAAAAATATCAGCAGTAAAATATGAAACTGAATATATGATATTTTCACTACCGACAATAGAAATAATACTACTTTGGAAAAATACAAATATTCTCGATTGATGCCCATTTATTACTTTATCGAAACCATATCTATGTTTACATTTTAGAATAAACATACCATTCAACGAATCACTGACCAAAAATAAATTCTAAAAACGCATGTCGGATATAGCTATAATAATAAGGCCTTGTGCCTAATACCTTTTTGCACAAGGCTGTACACATATAGGCACGTTCTCGCTTGACGTAAATTTAATACTAAACGCATGTACAAGTATAATAATACGTAATCGAATTATACCTGACGCCGCCAGGGCTTGTATTAAGGTGTAACCAGTCAATCGGTTCGTACAGTTTCGCATAGAACTCCCTGAAAATAGGAAACTGATCGGCCTTCAATTTCAATCCCTTGCCGTGAAACGTCGCCAGAGCCTTCATGCACAATTTCAAGTGATCCTCGTCCAATTTTTCATCTACCTGTGCGTAACCACTCGCGGTAAGATCTTCCAATACGATAACGGCCTGACAATCGAATCGACCTAGATCGGACACGTAACACTTCGGAACGCCGTCCGTTCCGTAGTTAAGCGTCATCTTGCTGTAAAACATCTCCTCGTTCAAGAACGGGCCGGACGGTGCAGTTTCCGAATGTTCGAGCAGTTTGATAATAAGAGGAAAGCTGCACGTTACGCCGGAGAACTTAACGCGCGCCGTCACCCGACGTATCGCGTTCTCGCTGTTCCGGTCTAGGTGCTCCACGTCGTCGACGGAATCGAGCTCGACGAACTCTCTAGACCCAGGCTCGCAGAAATAACGACCGTGGACCATCTCTGGTATCAATATCCGCTTTATGAAGTAGCAATGCTTGCATTCGCACTTCTCCGCGAATCTCCCCGACTCCGTACGGGGATCTGGGTCGGCCATAGCGAAAGGGAAAATAATATCGCTGTAATAAAACACGGTAGCAATTAAGGACACCGGCACTGCGAGAGCGCGCTTAAAGCCGGAAAGTCGAGAATTATGAGGATTTTTTTTCTTTTTTATACGCGAGTCCGCTCTCGTTCTAATAACGTTGTCGCGACGAGTGCCGCGCGCGTTAATAATGTTTATCGTCACGAAGTGCAACGAGTCAGCGCGGGGGCGACGGAATAATTAAAAAACATTTTAACCCGCGTGTGTCGTTAGCCTCTTGAGAATGAGTCGCAAAACGCAACAAGACGTTGACGTGAACGAGCGATTCTATTAATGAATAATTAAATAGGCGAACGTAGCTCCCACGATTAGATGTAACATAATTAAAGACTTTACCAGCGGCTTGTAAACTCTCACTCAGAATATCTCTCAACACGTTCCACTTACTACTAACAATGAGTGTTCACGTGCTCCGTTACGCATTCACGGATCTCCCCCCCCTCCACGTCACTCATTTATCTGACCGATAACAGAAGTTGTCGGCACCAGTCGATCAACCTTGAGACACTGTAATCATAACCGTATTTAACATTTTCCAGAAGCAGTAATTCTTCGATTTAATATAGTTTCTATATCATTTACAATAAATTAATTATCATATTAGTACATTTCTTTTTTAATTTGTACATTTCTCTTGCCTTTTATAAAGCACTTTTCCTGCTAAAGTTTTATTTAGACGAACAATCCAAAATTAAGTGTAGATAAAAAAAGGTGGCATCATCATAAATTTTGCATTAAATAATGATGAAATATTCAGTGACATTTCTTCTTTTGGATTTAATCGATTTGAACCGGTTTTTATCGGCTTTTAAAATGATGTCGTAAATAAGTTTACGTCACGCCGAGAAGTGACGAACCATTTAGGAAACGTCGTCGTCTCTTTAAATGCATTTTCATCGACATTTAATCAGAGAAAAGGTCTCGATCTTGAGAAAAGTGGAAGTAACTTTAAATTGCGTTATATAAAGATTATCGTCGTTAAAGAAATTACTCAGTATAATCAGATCTATATAATTAATTGAATTTTATGTTAACCGGGTGACGCGTAGATCTCGGACTTTAAATAATGAGAGAAAAAAATTTTCTCTCGTCTCTTGTGTCATAATGAATTTGAAACTTCCAAGACAAAGCACAAATCGCCAAATTCTCACAGCAAGCATATTATATATATATATATATATATAGTATTTATAACGTAATCATTATTTATTTATAGGAATAAATTTTGTTTGAATAACGTTATTAAATTATCGATGATCTTATTTTGACGGATCCGCTGCAACTTCAAATCTTAACGAAGGCAACGACAAGCACCGAACATCTCGTGCTTGACGTTTCCATTTACAATTCAAAATCTAAATTTTCAAGTGTAATTTTCGTAAATTACGGTCGAACTCACGCTGCGAATAGAATAATGCATTATTGATCACGAAGGAGAACGAGCGGGCACGACAGCTGCAGCCGGGATCTAAATTCGTTAAAGCAAATCAATGATCTAGTCTCTGGTACCGATGATTAATTTACCCTGTAACGCGGCCTCGATGTCACAGGTCACGCCCTGTCAGAACGTACCCGTGCAGACGAGTCAGTATAATTTTCCAACATGTCAACAACGGCAAACCAGCACTCAGCAGATGCAAACTGCAGCATGCGGTCCGTGCTCCGGAACTTCTCAAGGTACAAAACCGATCGTGTCAATCAAACGTTAAATTATGTAATAATTTAATATCACGCGATTTAAGTTTGAGTGATTTTTCATTATTCAATAAATAAAAAGATATCGCATCTTTAAAAACGTCTATTAAAATGTACGTCCACCCTGAGTTTATTCTCACATTTTATCCATTGAATTTATACATATATAATGTAATAAAATTGAAAAGAGAGAGTATATTATATTTATTTATTTGTTTATAAAGTGACATCAATTGAAAAATAAACTGTTTAAAATTTCAACAGTAATTACGTTTTCAAAATAATAATAAATTAATTATTAATATTATCTGTCTTTTAATAGAGAGTAGATATCAATTGTATAAAAACAATTAATCAAATCTGCCTCAAGTTTTCGGTAGAGATATTCTCTTATAATTAAATCAGTAATAATATTTTTGAAATAATAATTAATTAAACAAGTAATTATCGATTTTGTCTGTTTGTTTAAAATGGTAATAATCAAAAATTGAGATATATATGGAGTATGAACAATTCAACTATAATTTTTAATAAAACACTTAACGATAATTTTATAACAAGAAATATGTATAAGTGAGCTGACTTAAATACACGATTGTATTCTATTCCAATGTTTGTTTTTCTCATCCATCCAGGTGGACCTGTCACTCATGTTTGTCAGCCGGATACTTACATAGTGACACACCAATGCGCACCGGGTACACCACAGCCAATAACGAATCCATGTCACCCAGTCTTCCAGAGCTTACCACCGACTCATCCCGGCTGCGGCCAACTGCCGCAGAATATTTTGGACCAGATTCGTGCGTGCATTAGCAATACGGCGCCCATCTTTATCCTGCCCAGCAACTACCAACTATCGCCAGCGTCCCAACAACAACAACAGCAACAGCCATCAATGCCTCCTTTGCCACCTCAAATAACATCATCACCTCCAGCGGGTCATCCACCGGGTGGATTGACTTATCCCGCCGCCTGTTATCCATCACCACCGCCATTCTATCCTTATCCCATGCCTCTGCCGTTCTACGATCCGTTTATTCGCACCCGTGAGGTCCTGTCGAATTGCGGATGCTGTCAGAGAGGTCAAAGAGGCGACGTGGACTCGACGGAGATTAGAAACGTCCTACGTGCCGGTTGTCGTTACGACGCTACCGATCAGGCCGAGCATCGTTGCACGCCCAACGTCGATGATACTATCTGCTCGCAAAGGAACTGCCCGGCCTCCCTACATCTGCAAGCTTTGGCTTCGCAATTTCTATCATTGCAAGGCATCATACCTTGCGCTGCCACACGACTGGTGCTACGTAAAGTGCCGGGCTCGAACGTGACCACTACCATGGAGGACACGATGGCAAAGGCGCAAAAGGCTATAAGCGCCCTGACCAAGGATCAGCTGTTAACGGAATCGAAGAACGCGCAGCAAGTGAACACCCTGATTAATCTGCACATGACGGCTAATCCGCCACCCAACATCATCCCGATCCTCACGTTAGTACAACTGAAGATGAATCTACTGAAGGCGCAAGTTGAAGGACTCGTCAATCAGAAGATAATGGAGATTCAGGGGGTTGGTGTGGAGGTAACGTTAAATTATTGGAGAAATTTTCATGTATTTTTACATCCCCCCCCCCTGTAGCAGAGAAGATCACATTCTCATCATAATAGTCACGGATAAATTATCTATGTTATCATAAATACGAATGTTACATAACATAGATATAAATATTACACATCTATGTTATGTAACAGTTATACTCATAATTTACTGAGAAAATTATCAAAAGATTACAGTAACATTATAGTATATTATTATCTTGATATGTGTGTCATGACGATATCGCAATGAGGTGCAATTTTTATCACAGGTTCATATTGACGTCATAGCGATATTAATCTGTGACAAAAAAGCGAACATTCGCGTCGCTATAACTTTATCTTTAATATTATTATATAACACTCGAGTTTTCTCAGGCATTCTATTAAATTTTCATACATGAATTTTCTTTCTGTATCCAGGTGATGACCGATCTGATAGATCCGACGGTCCTCGCTCTCAAATCTGACGCCGAGCTGCGAGACTTCCTATCGGCGTTACGCCAGAAAGAGTGCGACGAGCGAGTGAACGTAAACTTCGCGCCGTACCGATCGCAACGCGCGATCGCGGAGACTCGGTTGAGCAACGTTCAGAATAAAATCCGTCAAGTGGAGGCGGAATTTGATCGCAGGCGATGCGCGATGCTGCCGGCGCCGACGTTGTCGTCGCGCGTCCTGCAACAATTCTCAAGGCCGTGTTATTCGGCGAGATTCGAGGATCCCAGGAAATTGTACAGCACGGTGCCGCCAGACATTCGTTCGCCGGACCCGTTCGCCTATGGGAAACCACGCAGTCCCAAGAGGCTGCTACTGAAGCCGTGCACGAGTAAAGCCGAGACCGTTCCAGCAGCTGGCACGCGCGGCAATCCTCCGAAAAACCCGGACGACGATCGCGCGAAAGAACGCCCCGCGACTTCCGTACAGCAACGTCGTTCCAGCACGGAGAATTGCGCGTGTCGCGACAGGACGACGTCGGAGGAGAGCATTGAGGAGGATAAAAAAAAACTCCGAGCAAGAATCATCGAAATAGACGCGGCGACGACAGTCAGTAATGTTGAAGGATTGGAACAGGCTTGGATGAAGCCGACGTCGAACGTCTGCGCGAGGATAGACACCGAAGGATACGAGGCAGCAGCGCGAACGTACGGAGAAAGAAACGAGATTCCATGCGGCGCGCAATGTTGGACAGCCAAGGCATATATCAACGTCACCGACGACGAATCGGTGAAGACTTTAACGGAATCTGAGAGCGATACGGTTACGCTCGGCGGGAAGATCAATGTCGAGGACGTTTGCGAAGCGCGAGATGCGGTTGAGATTCGGAGCTGCGGCCAGACGACGAATCAGCAGGAATTCGCGAGTACGCCGAATGTGCAGCAATATGAAAAACAAACAGACGATAAAATCACAGTTTCAGGAAGAGATGAAATTGTTGAAGAACGCGGCGACATTAGAGACGTTCTACCGCCGGAAGCTGTTCAAGAAGTGGCGAGGACTGCAGCCGCAACGAGAGTTGCGAATGAAGAACCAATTTCAAGTATGCAGGAAACGGAAGCAAAATCATTAGATGGCATACGTACTTCACTACTAAACATTATATTAAAATCGGAAAAAGAATGGCACGGACAGGAAGATAAAGACGGTGGTGGAATCTTGCCATCAACTGCGGATGCCGCGATAGAACGAAGCGCAAGTCAAGTACCAACGAGCAAAGCCAAGAAGAAAATAAAATTTCACATTGTCTCGTTGATGACGAATATCGAATACGATAAAAACCTGGAATTTGAAAGGAAACGAAAAATGGAGAAAAAAATAGCGATAAATGATAAAGTAAATATAATCACCGATCCGGATATTGAAATATCAAGTGATCGCAGATCGATAGAAAGTCTTCCAAGAAGCGTCGTCGCACATAATATTACTGCCGCGAAAGATCGCTCGGAGAACAGATTTCCAATGGGAACGGATCTTCCAAAGCTCTGCTTCGATCATCAATGCCAGACCACATTTAAAGAAGATAAAACTACAGCTGTTCCATTGTTAGAAGCGAATGCGTTTCCTCCGTTCAAAAATCTGCATAAACGTGTAACAGGTAATTGGTTTCTTTATGTTGACACAATACTCTGTATTTAGAGAGAGGAAAAAAGTAATTTTTCACATTTCCGTTTTACAATGGCTTTTCATTAATCAAACTATAATTCTAGAAATTGCATAGTTCTGCGTAGAATATCAAATATAAAATAGAGTTTAAATCAAAATTTTTTTACCCAGATAATGAGAAAAATGGAGGCAACGTAGGAACTTATTCGAGTCTGATAACGAAAGCAGGAATTACGACTACAGAACGTTTATCCCGCTGTAACGACGTCGCAGGAAGTACCTTAGAAACTCTTAGCACGAATAATGTGCCTTATCGTTCCAATGTGGAACGCAAAAGAAGTTTAATTTTGAAACTATTTTCTATCATTGGCAATCGCATGAATGCATTTATCAATAAAATAATTGAAACAATCACCGGAAGATTATTGTATGTGATTCGTGTATATGCGAGCGCAATATTCCGTAAAAATAATTTCCTTAGAAGAGACGTTTCAATAAGCAATCCCAACCTGATTTCGAAAGATTACGATTCATTCGCTGGTACCTCGCGTTATTCTTCTGGTTTGAATTGTAAAACTTCTAAAATTTATAATAAATATGATTTTCACGATAGCAACTTATTACGAATTTCCACGAAAGAAGAATCCAATGGAATACGCAAAATAAAACATTCAATAATTGAAGATAAAAAAAACGACAGAAGATATTTATTGATCGGTACATCAAGTCACAATCGAGACTTGATACTGACGCGTGATTTAGGTCGACCTTACAAAGTACAGAGAAGTCTCTTGATACGTAGTCGATTGAAAAATTCTCTAAATTCACAGGATTATCCGTATCCTTTTTCTCTTTTGAAACGTACAGAGGAAAACGTACTTCCTCGTCAAGCGCAACGTAACGAGAACACAGAAATGATCAAAGAAAACAAAATACACCAACTGAAGAATAGTGAAAAATTCTGGACATTATCAGAAATTGTAAAAATAAACGAAACTAACGGGAAATTGTTAGAACCGAGAGAACATGAGTCTGAGGAACAAATTTTAAGCGAACATTTGCACGATATGAAAAATAATGTATCTACCGTACAAAAACATACAGTCGTTGATAATACTGCAATCAGCAGTGAACTAGTAATAAACGTTCACAATTATCTCGAACTGCAAACTGAAATAAATAAGAATATATATGAAAATCATAGCGCATGTTTATCAATATCTAATAACTGATAAAGTTTCAGGGTAATACGTTATATATAGAAAAATAATTAGGAATTAAGGTATGTTATGATCCTCGCTAAAGGCTGATTAAAGTACACATAACTATATAGTGTAACTTCTTTCCTTTATTAATTAACTTTTATTCTCTCGTCAGTTATCTATCCTTTCATCGCTATAGCTGTCTAATGAGAATCTTTAGAATTGGGGGCAACAGTATGACGGTAAACATATTTCAATGCCTTTCCAGAATCATTAATTCCAAACTGTACAAGAGTACTGTTGCAAGAATGGAAAAAGTATTTGTCGCATATATCCTGTACATTTGTATCGAGTCAGCATATCATACTGTTACAACGTGAACACATACATATCAAGTACAGTTTAATTCCCTTGCGTGATTTTGTGATCTCCCTAATTTATTAATTTATGTATATATGTATATATATACACATATACATATATATATATAATAGATTTCTTACATTCTAATCGATCCATTATCAGTAAAAAATAAACAGACACATTGATTGTTATAAGAAAACTAATATCGCAACAACGAAAAATCTCGTGTACATATCAAAATACACAAATAGCAATGTCACACGTATGACATCGTTATACATATATATACACACAGCCTTGTGCAAAAGTATTAGGCACTCTTATCATTATAGTTACATCCGACATGCGTTCTTAGAATTTATTTTTGGTCAGTGATTCGTTGAATGGTATGTTTATTCTAAAATGTAAACACAGAGATATGGTTTCAATAAAGTAATAAATAGGCATCAATTGAGAATATTTGTATCTTTCCAAAGTAGTATTATTCTATTATCGGTGTTTGTAGTGAAAATATATCATGTATTCAGTTTCATATTTTACTGCTGATATTTTTGGAAGTTGAGTTCTTTTCTATAAATAATGCCTAAAAAAGGCACAACAGCTGATTCAACTTTTACACGACAGGACAAATCTCAGTTTGAAATAGCCCAAAGAGTTAAATGTTCACATGGACTAAAGCTAAGCGTGGACGTATTAAATACTGATAAAAGCAATAAATATTGACTAATTAAAAGTATATATAGTTTTATTTTTATCTGCCTTTACCACAATTTAAAATAACTTAGTGGTTATAAGGTACTTAATACTTTTGCACAAGGCTGTATATAAATTTATATATAAATATAATACTCTTTAACGAATAACAAGATGTTTTATCTTGGATTTAAAATGTCGGAGATAAAATGGAGAAATTAGCATTTTATATGAATAACATGAAATTTATAATTGGAAGAACTCATGTGTGTATTAGCAGATTGTAAATACATACAAATATTAAGCTCCACAGTGAAAAAGCAATTCAAGGTATCAGTTAGAGCCATATTAATACACATTATTAATACGTGTATCTCAAGTACATACTTGTTATATCAAAGTTATACAAACGGACCATGCTTAAGATAAATACGTTCTAAATTTCTTATAGAAATATGTCTAACCGCAGACTGAAGAGACACTTGTGGAAGAGAAAGATCGAACCTATTATTGTGAAATATTTCATCAGTCAAGACAATCTTTGTTTTTATCATAAAATTTTTCGTTTCAAGGAACCGAGTGATCGTGTCACTTTTCAAAGTTTAATAAATTATCGCATAATACAGTGTCAATTTAATACACAGTATTTTACGACTATTATACAGATATATATTAGATATCTTGATTTTTAATTAATGACAAAATTTAATATTTTTTTTTTACGTGGCATACAAGAATTTAATATCTACAATTTTACAGAACTTTTCATTTGCCTGATATATATCTTCTAAAGAATAAATATTTGATCTTCTTCGTAGCTCACAGTTACTGTTTAGCGAAATACGGCCGTTAAATGTAATAAGTCAGAATTAGTCCGTCATTATTATTGGCAGAATATTTTGTAAAAAATAACTGATAGATTAAAAAACACTGATATAAAATGATATACTATTCATATAATGAATAATTTTTCAGCGTGGTACAATTATGTATAGAAAAAAAAACATTTGTTTGTTGATGAATATAAATCTTCTCTTAACAAATATAAATCGAAAAATTTTCATTTTTCAATAGATAAAAATTATATACAAAAATATTTACAAAGAGATACATTTTCACCACTAATGCAATTAACTTCATGGGAAAAAAATTAAATAATGATATATATTGTAATATAATTTAGTTAAAATTTGAAAACTTCTCTCTTATGACAAATCTTTGATCAAAGAACTTAAGCAAGTAAACTCGCAATATATAATTATAATTGCTTAAGCAAATCTTTTATATTTATAACAATAAATTGTAAATGAAACTTTTACATAATTTCAACAAAAAAAAAACGAAATTCTAAGCGTTTAAAACTAAATAAACGAAATTGTGAATAGCATATAATATAGCATGTGTTGCAATCATTTAAATTTAATGTGTCTATAATACATCATTTTTTGTGCTGTGATAAAAAAACTTTAATTATTTAGAAAAATTGTAAGTTATAAAATCATTTTTATTATTATAACAAACTTCAAACGTGACTATCAAAAATTAAGTAATAGGCAAATTACGCATCTTTTAAATCTGTTGATTTTATCCCGAATATATTCGGATTTCATTATGTACAAGTTGAATTTCCTGCTCGAGAACATCAACTTGGACAAAGGCACGATTGACCATAGGTAATGCTTAATGCTTGTGTGTGCAAAATATTACTATATAAAAATTAAAATTCTCCCCACATTTCAAGAACTAAAGTAACAATAAATATAAGCAAAGCGAATACTATTTTTTTGTATACAATGTACAATCGAAGTCCTCTCCCTTTTAACATAAACATTCAAAATCACTATTTTCGTCCTGAAATTGAGAAATCATTCGGATATTTCAATCCCAGCTTTCAGTTCTCGCTAAGTTTATTTAAGTTTGTATTAAATTCTTAATTCACGCTTTGGTGTACTCCATTTTTCAATTGGAAGAGTGTTTCTTTTATATCGTAAAAACTCGGTCTCTTTTCTGGCTGTAAATCCCATGCCTGTTAAAGAATAGTATCTAAGTAAGAAATGTGACACGATATGGTACAAAATATAAGGTGACAGGTAAAAATTTAATATACCTGTCTCATAATATCGTAAACTTCCGCAGGACATCCATCTGGTGGTTCCATCTTGTATCCTTTTTCTACGCACTTTACAACGTCGGCTAGAGGCTGCAATTAATAATGATGTAAAGAAAATATATCATGTCCTTATATGACAGTTCAGGGTAACAATATTACTTACAATTCGCGGATACGGCACACGACCAAATGAATAGATTTCCCAGAGTAGAATTCCGAAACTCCACATATCAGACTTGTTTGAAAACTTCTGGAAAAAGTAATGTGATACGTAAGTGCATATGTATATTATCACCCGTAAAGTTATAATATATTTACATTTTGCTTTAGAGCCTCTGGTGCAGTCCATTTGATCGGTAGTTTTCCACCGTCGAGAGAAAAGTTTTCATCCCGCGCCAGGCCGAAATCGGATACTTTGGCGGAATTATTTTCCGCTACGAGAACATTCCTCGCCGCTAAATCTCGATGCACAACATGTCTGGATTCCAGATACGCCATACCGGCACACGTATCGCTAAAATATGTCAAATAATGCAAATAATACAATTAATACAATTAATAATATACAGGTATTTGGATAAATGAATTTCGTTTCCGCTTACGTACTATGCAAAGTTAATTTGATCCTTTTTTGAAACATGTAATCTTCCTCTCGACCGCAAATAATCCACCAGGGATCCTTTACTCATATATTCCGTAACCAGGTACATGTGTTGATTATTAAAAACAAGACCGAGTAATTTAACCAGATTGTCATGAATCAACGACGTCATTAAGCTCGCCTCAGCTAGAAACCTCTGTGCCGCTTCACAGTTATCCTTCAGCATTTTCACCGCGACTCTGCTCCCTCCGTAGACGCCTAGCATCACATCCCCAAATTCCCCCTTTCCAATACACTCTCTTAACTCTAACTCGTGTGTCTGAATCACCCAACCGGCTTCCACGAACGCCTTTGGATCCACGCAGAAATCTTGCTTGCCCTGTTTCGGCAAAGATTTTGTTAGCTGCGTACACAAACCATCCGCGTCCTGCTCGTAATGCTCGACCAAGAGCGCCAGATTTTCGAAGAATTCCTCGTCATCGATCGTTAACTGGTTGTTTTTATATTTCACCCTATAGTGCTGTACACGTCCCTGGTAGCATACACAGAGTGTGTAATCCCCGGGGAAATTCGTCGACTCTCGAACTAGAAACAAACCATCCTCTCGTGGTCGCAACAACCTTTCTGCCATTTCCCTCGATATCTTCCCATGAAACCATCTGCATGGAAAAAAACATGATTTCGAACGGACGAAGTATTATACTTTTTCTTTAACTACGCTTCAGCATCGATTTATTTATCGCATATCTCAATATATACATTTCTCCTCGTTTTAAATAATTGTTAGATTTGCAGATATTAAACTAATTGTTTAGCTAATAATGATACATACGGCATCGCGTTCAGTTTCACTTCATGTCGTGGATTAGTTGGCAATGCAGTAGTGTTGGCGCCTGGATTAATGGCATTCGAGGTGAGAATTACCGGCGAAGACGTGGTGTTCATGTGTGTCGTGATATTCGACGTGGTGACACTCGAATGCGTGGTCATCATCGGCGACACTGGATGGGACGGAATGCTACCTGGAGTCAGGTTGGAAGGAACACTGTGCTGTTGTTGTTGTTGCTGTTGTCGTTGTTGCTGCTGCTGCTGTTGTTGCTGTGTGTTGTTTTGTATAAGGGGATGGGATGTTACGTTTAAAGGGATAGTGTGATGATTTTGATTGCCGTCGAGCTTCGCTTGCCGCGCTGGCGCTGACACATTCGGGTATCCACCACCCGCATTGTGGTACGTTGGCATGGCAGCTACCACACAGTAGGCTCTATCAACCTACGAAGATGAATGAAGAGCATTCATGAACTTCAGGCATCATTTATCAGCCTGCCTCATTAAATAAGATGCTTTAGTAATGTTCTATATCCATAAGTACATTCATGAGTCGTGTAAAAGTAATGCGAGCGATATAATGAGAACACGAAGATGATAGTTTATAATATCAAAGTACGTAGATTCTAACTTTATTCAAAAATTATAAAAATTTTTAATATTTTACAATGATTAATATGACACTAATGTTGTTAAAATGCGTACAGTAATCTCTATATACAAAACTAATTTTATATTTTATACCTTCTTATGGACTGTATTTTTTAGGATTCAATAGACAATCATTCTCTCTCCTATTTTCTTCTATATTGAACATCAAATTAAACTGTTAAATAGTCACGTGTACAATAGATCTTCTCAACTCTTATCCGTTGAGGATCGTCAACTCGAGAAACTACGAGTAAAGTATTCTTGACAAGAAAAGCCGAGTCTACGTGGGGAGTTCTACCGACGAAACAGAGAGTTCTGTAAAAAAAACACGAGCAAGATGCAAAGCAACAAGCGAAGACAACTCAATTATCCCAGGCGCGACGTAACGCATGAAAGCGATAATTAATAAAATTCGTTAAGCGAATTGAGTCCGATGCATATTCAACTGGTATCCGGTAAACCGCGTGTTGGGCTTTAATATACAGTAGTTAATCTAAGTGCCTATTGTTTCAAGGCGCGTACACTATCGCGATGCTCATCCGCCGTATTACGATGCGCTACACGACCGTACATGGAACGTATGTGATAGGTGAGTCACACCACTAGCCGTGTATTTTTTCGCGACGATTGTAACGCGAATGTAAGCGTGGTAGAATAGGTCTATAATTATCCCGAACCTGACTAAGCGACATACAATTTTCCATGCGAAATAAATACATTTCTGATATAGAGAAATCTTCTGCTCCAAGAAATCATAAATCATTCACTGTGACATCCCCTGAGGGATACGAATACGTTTTATTATATTTCAGGAATAGAAGCATCGGATAAAATCAATCTGTCGAGCAATCCTGCCGATTGAGATGAATGAAACGTATACGTAGGAAGCGCTTCGTAACACAGGAAAATAGCTTTTAAAGGAAATGCTCGTCAGCTTTCCGGCAACGATTTCCCAACGCTATCCATATTATGATCAAACGGCGGTAACAAGAGAAACAAATCCATCGTAACAACGAATATTGAATAATTCAACTGAATCTATCCTCAGTCGGGCGAGATAGAAAAGATAGAGAAAAAGAGAGAGGAACGAGCGAGTTATGTCACGCAAAAAGATATAGTTGCAACGGAACACAATACGTAAATCGCTTTTGTTACGTAAGCTCGAATAGTCGCATTTCTGTCATGTGCTTTTCCGTCGGTATATTTCGAAAGACAGAATAAGTGATTAACGTTAACAAAAACGCACGCAGAAGAGAAAACGTTAAACGGAGACCGTTCATTCTCAAAATAATTATTATATACATGTATATAATATCAAGCACGTATATAAAACCTATACGATAAATTAAGGTATGGAAGTTGAAAGATTTTTCATGGCTCAAATATGTATATAATAGAACCACCGTTTCCTCTCCTCTCTACGTTAAAATAAAGTTTCGTGCGGCCAAAAAGGAAAAAAAAAAAATAGTATCGCGTCCGACAGGCGCGAAACGCCTTGAATATCAATATCAAATCTGAATGCAAGGTGCGTACATGTAATACACGTTCCATCGCGCTTGTCAGGTATAACCCAACTGCACGGCCGCATAGATTTCAAGCTAATGAAATTTATTATCGGCTGCACGCGACGTTAATTTTTGCCGATGTGTAACATGTGAAAAAAAAAAAAAAAAAAAAGCGCAATGCAAAACTGTTCTATCGCGTGCGACGAGATACTTAAAAGAGTTTATGTGCAACCGTTTATAACTCAAACTATTTATGCCTCCAATATCTGTATATGATTCAGAGAAAATACGTCTCCGCGTATCGCGCAAAAATTTAATTAATAAAATATATCGTCGATAAAAAATTAATACGGAAGAATAAAAAATATTCTCAATTAATAGAAAAAAAAACTGTTTTATTATAAATGAATATGTTTTTACGCAGTAAATTATAAATATATTAATACGATATTTGCACAAAGCCTTGCATAAATACTTGAATGATGCCGTATAAATAGATATAAGTAACATGTAGATCGTTTATCATTTTAAAAAAATCATATTTCATATCTTTTTGTTTTAATACATTACTTTGTGCCGTGCATAGCAAAGTAGTAGCTGAAGTTCTATCTTTTCGCGTTTATCAGAGAAACGCAAATCAAGACAAATATTCTGAGGAAGATAAATATTCTCGCACGCTCGACTAGTCGCGAAGAGAACGAAGAAAAAGAAACTTCAAGAAGTCTCGTTACATGACGATACTCAATGTACATACATATAAAATATCTCGGAATGCTCAAGGGAAATAGCAGCGCGGTACAGAGTCTATGTTAATTTTAATAGATTGCACAATACTTATATGTTGGCTTCAAGACCGACTCGGCAGTTTCTGTTTACATCAATGATGTCTCAAAAAAAGATGTTTTCGTGATGCGATTGTGATCCGTGCGAATACAACCGTGAGCTTCCAAAAATTGGAACGTAACTTGAATAACAACTAGTGATTCCGAAGTAATCACTTAATGTAATCGTGGGACGGAGTCCCTGAAATCATTATAAAATTTATACAAAATTTCGATACATAATCCGACAATTACATGAAATAATTGTGTAATATTAGTTAGATAAAATCGTTTATCTTACCAAATGACCGCATATATAGTGAGGAAAAATTTTTTATTTGTCATTAAATAAAATTATATAAAATTAAATGAAATCATGTAATCTGTGGGACAATATTTCAGATAGTGGTTACCCCCTCGAATGATTCTCATAACTTCGGGGAAGTAAATAGGACGAAAAAGATCTTCCCGTGTGAATAGCATTACGAAAAAATATGCGTATTAATATTCATTTTTAAAGAATTTTTATGACAATATTTCTTGTCCCAGAGAGAGAACTTACTTTACTATACTTTCCTTCCTCGAGATTTACAACATATATTAAGTGAAAATTTGTATAAAAATCTAAAAACTTTTTTTTATATCAATAGACATACCTTTTCTTGTTAATCAATTTACGAGAACTTTGAGAATATATTACTTGAAGATCTCAAATGGGGCGGTGCAATCCCTATAATCAGAACGAACTTTTCTGTTTGTTAAATATAGTATATTACGTACTATACTAAGAATGCACGGCTAAAGGGTCTAGAGGATCATTTATGAGACAAGATCCAAGATTGCTAATTTCGCAAAAGGCATGTTATACGAGGCTTGCGCCCGTTCGCCTGGCAAGCACGCACCGCGATCCTATTAATATCTCGCGAGAGAGCGTAAAAGGGCGTAAATGCAAAAGATGTAGGAGGAGAGTCGCAGAGAACCGGCGACACACAGCGGCGAAACGGGTGCGTGCAACAGATTCGCGCCCGGCGAACGCGCTCGTTGTTGCGTGCTCTTTAACAGTACACGTTACTGTACCGTGACCCACCACCGTTTTCCATCTGACGTCCCGCACATGGCTCTCCGGGGGACAACCTCTCTTCCTCTCGCGCGGAACGCTTTCTTCCCGGCTCTCGCAGGAACTTCCGAACACGCGAAGCACGGTGGAAACTCTTCGCGTGGTGGAAACACGAGTCGCAAGGGGCACCTTGCGTGCCTGATCGCGTTGACAGCTTGGATTAGCTCACTGATGTGCAAACGAAACTGCGGAGATCCGCGTTTTTACTTCATTAGTTCTTTTTCTACAACTACGATACGAAAGATGTATCATCGAGCACGAATTCGTTAAGTAAATTTATACGTGTCCTGCTAGCCACAAAGCGTTTTCTATTTTATTGTCTTTGGAACAATTACTTCTCAAGTTAACTAACTCATTATGTAATAATAAAATTAACGTTACATTGTTATCAGGTCTGAAAATAGATAACGTATAAAATTAAATAAATGACAAGTTGTCGTGTATTTAAGATTTACATATTCTTATTAAAAGAATAACGTCCCGATCATAAATCGCTACCTCGCTCTAATACATTATTTCTCCTTTATAACTTACATTTCTTAAATCCTATTTTCACACACACGTTTCGTTCATATCCCGCCCTCTTAGCAACGTTGACGCAACCGGAGACGAGCCCGTCCAGAAAGACATCGAGTGTCGATGCAGATCATATCGTGGAATGCGTGAAATGCGAATAGCGCTACTACTGAATAGCGGAATCAAACACCTGGTACTTGACTCTCGTATGAAGGGAGAATTGAAGTTAATACAAAAAGCAGGTTTTGTTTCTCGTTTCTCGAATCTCTCGCTAGCGCGCTTATACATATAACTACGCTTCGCATTGGTATAGAATGGAGCTAAATAGAAGGTATTTACTAATACCAAAATGTAATGCGAAATTTCTGCTTTCCACCGTTTGTAATTACGGGTTAATTTCCTTGCATTGTCTCTCGCTCAAATTAAACGATCAATTCACGGTACAATAAAAGGATTAATTTAAGATGAAATATCTTGGAAGCGTACCTATGCTTTGCATCGAGTATCCATCTTCCGAAAATATTGCCCCTCTGAAACAAAAACAGAAAGCATCGTCAGCTACAAACTTATGATAATTCTTTATCTTAATGTCTAAATTTATTATTACGCTACCTTTGAAGAAATTAAAAAATAAAAATTTTCAATCACCATATATTAAAGATTGCGTAATTATGAAAAGACTAGAATGGCAAATAATAAATAAACAGTAAATTCAACATTGTAAATATTTTCAAAACAGCGTATACATATAATATATTGACAGCTTATTAATAATACATCAGATGAAAGTTATTTTTTAAAAATAACTTTTGAAAACGCATATTTTCGCGATATTCTTTTCAGGCCAAATTTATGGCTCAATTCTAAGCGCATTATTATAAGATTGAGTAACTTATTGTTCTCGTAAAACTCGTAAGAATTTATGACTAGTATTCTAATTTTATACATGTGTATCATAAGATACACGATTGTTAGTAAATATCTATGATTTGTTGTAAACCTTATGGCTAGTAAAGAAGCTGTCCGTAAAGATATTGTATAAAGATACAAGCACTGAAACGTTCTTACAAGTCTTACGAGAATGTTATGAGCCTCACCATTCAGAATTTAGGCATTAGATAGACAAGAAGTGCAATAAGAAGGAAGCGAATCGTTCGTGTTTCGGCCATAATTTGGCGGAAGAGGAACGTGGAAGAAGTGCATGGCTGGGGAAGGAAGAACCTTTCCATTTGCGGCGCGCAATTAAGCGCCGCGCGCTCGTGCAACTGCGTTATTCATCGTCCGTTAACCATATAATTAGCCAATTGCTAATTGCCCGAGTTCACATGAGCCTGAGCGACCGGGGCCAGTTTGCCTGGCCCAGGCGCATTAATCACTCGGTCGTCCCATATGATCCTCCTCTCGACACGAATTGAATCAGGTCAGCGTAACGTCAGAGTATACAGAAATATGAAAAGTGTTTTGGCCTAAATGCAACGTGAAACGAGGAAAGTTTCTCGGGGATCGGCATAAGCACAAATCAGCAAGATAAACTTATTCTTATATTTTCACTCTCTCTGTAAACATGATATAATTCGAGTTAAATTAAATACAAATAAATACTCTGCCTCTGTAATTCTCTCTGACTCTAAAAAATATTATTCAGAAGAGTAATTTATGTCAAGTAATGTATATGAAAAATTGCAAAACGTTGATATGAAATAATTAAACAATTATACTAATGTTCCATTTATAATTTCTTATAACAATTATATTGAGAAATTTATTCTGAACATACAGTAAAAAAATAACGGAGTAAAATCGAGCGAATTTCGTATTCCATAATAATTAAAAACTACTTGCTTCTGTACTCTCAGAACATTCTAACACAGCATAAATATGAAAAATTGATTTGACTTACAAATTTAAAAAAAAAAAACTTATCTTAAACGATAAATAATGAGAAAAAACTCTTGAGTTGTGTGAAGATAGTTCAAACTACGTTAGCTCAATACGTTAGTGTCTCCACAACTCTCTACAGCTTAAATCATAAAAATTCTTGTTAATTTCTGCAGTTAATGCAATATTTTATATGCTTCCAAATTTAAACATTATTTCAATCAAAATTATTACACAAAAACACATATTCTCGATAATATAATTAAGAATCCAATTAAATGACAGTAAAAGAGAAACCTACAAACCAGAGGAGAACGTATTCGCATAACATTTTCTCGACATTTCCTTCACGGCAGATCAGAAGTCGACGTGATTAGCAAAGCAGCTGTTCTAATTGAGAAAACAGACGTGGGTTTTAAATCAGTCGGCGCGGAATGTCGAGTCGGTCCAGTTCTGTCATTTAAATACCGCCCACTGAAAGCGACAGGGGAAAAGAAATCATGTCCGGCGTATAACCAAACTCTCGTAGTGTGCGTGCGTGTGGACCCGCGCGCGAGCGCGCGCCGTCCTCAGGACGTGTGGAAGTGGTGGATCACGGAACGCCGGTACGGGTCGACAACGTTCGTCCTGGTGCCGCGCGCCAACCGGCCCGTATAACGCGCGAACGTTCCTCTACGCAAATGCGACTGATACGCACCTAAATCCGTTTGCGGCGAGACGAGCCGTGCGGGCGAAACGCAGCCGAACACACACTAGCGGCCGCGCAAACCAGCCACCTTCCGCGTGAGCGAGGTAGACGAACGTGACACGTTGCGAAAAAGGTGCACGTCCTCACACGCGAGTTTCATGCGCGAAGACTGCACGGCACGATCGCAAACGCAAACACCTTGCGAGAGAAACGTCACTCACTCATTCTAGTCAGGCGGCCATTTTGCTACGCATGACCCATGCGGAAGAAACATCGTGACATGTTGACTCGCGCATGAAACTCGAAACGCTTGAAGTTACTTGCGCTAGTAACAACAGTAATACCAATTAGGAACTATGAGACATGGCTACGTTCAGTGGACTCAACAGTTGAGTGAGCGCTCGCTGTTATTGGTGCATTCTTCTAAATCTAAAATTCTGACTGGATGATTTAAAAGAATACACCAATAACGACGAGCGCTCACTCAACTGTTGAATCCGCTGAACGCACCCATTGGTGTATTCTTTTAGATTTAAAATCTGATTGGATGATCTAAAAGAATACACCAATAACAGCGAGCGCTCACTCAACTGTTGAGTCTGTTGAACGTAGCCAATGGGTGCATCCAGAAGCACAACCGCTCACTGAGCGCTAAGTGAACTTTTTTGTCTGATTGGCATATTCCAATAGATCTAAAAATATAACCCAAACAGATACAAAAGCTCACTGAGCGCTCAATGGCCGGTATTCATAGTCAGTTCTTATTTGAAGACTGTCTTAAGTAATGTCTTAAAATGCTAAAGCGGCCCTCTGATTGGTTCGTAACTCTTCAAGATTGGATTTAAGATGGTCTTGAATATAAGAACTGACTATGAATACCGGCCTTTGATTGGTTCGTGACATCTTAAGACTGTACTTAAGACGATCTCGAATATAAGAATTGACTATGAACATCGGCCTATGAGCGGTGCTTCTGGATGCACTCAATAAAATTATTTAACATGTCACTACGCATGCTCTGAGACCCTATTCTTGAAAAATATCGCATACGAAACCTAGGGAAATACTACAGCATACGTTACGTATACTATAGGCCTAGTTTACATCGTCCAATTGATACGAGTACTAACCACGTCCACTCAAATCATATTTCTCGTGCCATTTCTTTTGTAAGCTTCAAAATCATAATTTGAAGGTCTCATGATAATCTTATAAATTAGTCAAATCCGGAAGTCTTTTTTGTTTGAATATATGCTTGCATTCATTTATATAGATATATGTGAAGGAAAAACCTACGTGGTAATTTTTGGGGGATTCTCATACCGGTTTGGACTTTTCCGGACTTGTCTGTGTTTTCCCTTTTATTCTGGAAAAGGATTTTTTATTCTGTATAAGGAAAACGAAATGGCACGAGAAATACGAAATGCGTTCCGTCGGTAACTCCAGCATCTTAATTAAGTTTTCTATTCTTTGGAGTAATTATTTTATATGACTTATTATATATATTGTTTTAATGCGTAATAAATATGCATGCGGACTTTATTAAGAAATCTTTTGGGAAATCTGAACATTGTGATACAAAAGTTATATTTTGTGCTAATTGGAACAGATAATTATCAATATTTTTTTTAAACAATTTTTTTCAAAATTTTTGACAAATATTTCTTCTAAATTATAAATGTAAAACAAAAATTATTAGTTGGTATATTTAAATTACCAAATAAATCTCCATTTTTGTTTTTGTAAGCTCAAAAAAGAACAATAGAATAGCATTGTATTATCTAAGACAGCATTACTTTCATTTACAAAATTTTGGATACACATCACATAAATGTATTGTTAAACATTTTTTTGTTAAAGCCACACACATATTTAAATACATTTTCCTGTGGCAGATCCTTTGAGCAAAATCATGTTCAGGAATTTTTTAAACTTTGTTCATTGACAATTGTGGACGTCTCTGTAGTATTTGATGTTTCAATAATATTTAATAAATTATCGTTATCCTTTTCACAATTTTACGTTTCAGAATGTTGTAATAATTTCATACTGTGAATAATTTTTTAAAAGCACGCTTGAACTGTGTAGGTGTTGGATTAAGTCAACTACCACTTTGTTTCCGAACAGTATCAACAAAATTTTCAACCAATCTTGATTTAGCCTGCGTGTTCGGAGATATGGAAAATTATAGGTTTTTTTTCAATTTCCTAAAGTTGAATTATATTCGTAATTATGATCTGCCAACAATCTAAACATTTTAGCGTTACATATTTATTTTTATCGTTAATTACTTTAATATATTTTAAATAAATCAACATGTCTTGTAAAAATTACATTTGTTTGTTACTTCCTGTAGTAATTTGTGATCAACTGATTTTATATTGTCCTTGAGATAATAATGTACTCGTGTGTTAGGACGACAGTTATTTATTGCGACTGCTCTGTACAGAAAATATGGCGAATAGAGATGGGTAGTTCGCGAACGAACGGTTTAAATGAATGAATCTTTTACGTTCTAGATGAGAGAGAGAGAGAGAGAACTAGTTCATAATTCTCAACGATTATATTTGTTTAATTCTCAAACTCTCTAATGCCTGTTTTTATCAATGCAGATTAACTTTTATGTCGGTTTAACTTACTGTTCATCTTTCTCTAATTTTTAGAATTAAAAAAAGATGAAGAGTAAATTGAAGATTCATACTGGATCCAACATGAATCGTACGACACTGTGCAACCAAGCAGAAAGTGGAATTCTTTATAGGCTGCGTTTCACATAACGCTCACAATATAATTTCAAGGAATTAATCTCAAGACTGGCCATTACGATAATCAATCAAGACGCTTAACGCCGGTTGCGTATCTCTGATAAATCTAGAACTCTAGCTCGAGTCATTAATGCATGCTCAAGTAGTAATATAATGCATGTGGAAAATTTTGGACGAGTAGTTCGCGATGAACTATTTTGACGAATGGATCTTTCCAATGAACTCGTTCGTAACTAATTCACTAAGAAGAACCGTTTTTCCCATCTCTAATGGCAAACGTAATTCAAGCATTCATAAAACTCAGCGCGCCAAAACACATGTTCTTGCGCCGCGTTCACAAAAATACAAAAAAGCTACATAGATCCAACGCTATTCTAATTACCCTAATTACTAACTGGCCTCTAATAATATAAATAACAGACTCAGGCCAGTAGTCAGTTCTTATCATACATTCAAGACCGTCTAAGTTCAGTCTTGAGGTCTCACAAACTAATCAGAAGGCTACATTAACGTCTTAAGATATTACGATGGTTTTGAAATAAGAATCTACTATGAATACCGATCTCAGACATTTGCAATAAAAACTTTTCCATATTCTTTAGGATTATTTACATTGAATGAATTTAATATATCAAATAATTTATCAAAATTATCAATCAAGTCTAATTTCAATTGCTTCAGTTAGAAGAAAACCAGAAGACATCTGTATTATTACATACACGTACCTACTGCTACATGATTACTATAAATATTTATACAACATATTTAACTTTTGCGCTTAAAAAGTTATTCGATTCAAAATGAGAATTTGTTGCAGGAGCTGCTTTTATCCATTGTCTGATGTCTTTTTTATAAAATTCTACAATATGAGCCCACAAAGCTATTTTATTGTTTATTTGAAAATTGTATTTTATTGTATCTTTTAATTATCGTATATACTGCTACGTTTGCGTTTGCATTGTGCATCAATTTGTGCCGCTATAATATTTTAGTAAATTTCCCTGGTAATAACGTACGGCCTAATTTTTTTAAAGTTTGTTCATTAATTTTTTTTTTTTGGCTTGTATGTTCTTCTTTTTCTTCAAACGAAGTCTTCGGATTGTTTCGCGAAGCGTTTTATTTTGTGCCTTTAATTTTGCGATTTTCAAGCGCAACTTATTCTTCTTTGGACTACTCTCTGACAATTTCATGTCCTCTTTTTTATCCTTGGATGTACTTCTGTATCAAGTTTAAATTCATATTAGATATTGAAAAAAAAAGATTTATTATTCTAATAGAAACAAATAACAAAAATATAATAAACTAATAAATAAAATATAAGATTATATAAAGAATTAAAAAATATATTATGTTAATGTACGTTAACATACAATATGTTGCAAATAATTTCAAATTCTAGTATAAACTTTATTTTATATAAGAACATTGATAATTTTCTTTAACTCTGTAAGGCCCAGATACTTACCGATTCTGTGTGTGTTTAAGTAAATTTTTTTTTCTTTACAATATGATTTATAAAAATGTTTCTGATGAAGAATTTTATGAATCAAATAAAATTGTTCTTCTGAAGATATATATACTAATAATTATGTATATACATTCATGTTTATATATATGTATATATATTTCAGCTACAGAATACTATATGTAATTGCAATAATAAACATGAAAAATCAGTTGTGTACTTTAAGGAGAAATTAAGAGGTTACTTTTATTTACATATTTTCATGAATAATATATTACGCAAAATCAAATGTCAGTGAATTTGTTCTACAAACAATCACCCTAGTAGCTTATTTACTGAGAATACTATTAATTTTTAAATTAAAATAAAAAATCTAATTCCAACTAATAAGTATGAATTAAAAGTATTATACCAACAGAGTTACTACTGTGTCAATAGAAATAATATTTAGGAAAAGCTCGAATTGAATATATTTAATAATATTCAATACTAAAGACCGTTAATGTAAGAACATAATTAATACAAATATGAAGCCTATAACAGTCTAGCTTGGATCTTTAATCGCTTACATATAAACTACTGCGATATTATCACGATAATTATTAATTTATTTTAATTCGTGATAGTACCGCGGTATTTTATATGTAAGCGATTAATGATCCAAGCTAGACTGTTATAGGCTTCATATTTGTATTAGTTATGAATATATTTAATTATATACACTGGGCCTCTTACAGGGTTAAATAAGTAAAAATTTAATGAAAATTAATATTATCTAATCTACATAAATACAATGATACAAATACATTCTATTCAATGTAATTTATAATAAATTAAGACTTACGGTTTAACTATCTCAGCATCTACATTATTATCAGTAATTAACAGTGATTTTGCAGATTCCGCATTGCTAAAAATATCAAATTTTGTTACACATTAAATCTCTTATTAAAAACAGAAAACATTATTTATTACCTGTTTTTTTCCTGTGTTTTATTTGTAGGTTCTTTATATATATATATATTTCTGCAACAAAAATATATGATATAACATTACAAAACAAAATATCATTAAAACATATAGAAAAAATTACTTAAATACAAAGTATTTGAACATACTCATTTGTTTCTGCTTTAACTTCAATTTTAATGTGTTTCTGCACATGCTTTTGCCGTGTTTCTACAGATTCCATATTGCTGAAAATATAAAATTTTGTTATGCATTAAGTCTCTTATTAAAAATACTAAATATTATTTATTACCTGTTTTTTTCCTGTGTTTTGTTTGCTCCGTCTTTAGACCATATTTGCTCTGTCTTTATAAAGAACCTTGATTTAGGTTCTCCATCCATATATATGGTTCTGCAACAAAAATATATGATATCATAACATTGAAAAATAAAATATCATATTAATATATAAACAAAAATACTTAAATACAAAGTATTTGAATGTAACATACTCATTTGTTTCTACTTCTTCTTTAATTTCCATATCCATTGTGTTTTCTCTGAAAATAGACAGACTTATTTCCTGATTTCATAAATTACTTGTAATAATAAATGAAAAATAAAATGTCTTCCTCATTATTATTTATTAAAGTGACTACATAGGTATAAATTATTCTTAAATTATTTTTGAGATCATTTACATTCCTTTTTATATCTCTATTATGTAAAAGCAAACTTTGGAATCATTAAAGAACAAATTTAATTATAAGTAGAAACTTACTCCTTATAACTGGGTCCAAAAAATATTGTCGGTACGGCGTCTGGGTGAAGACGAGCTCTCATTATATTTTTTTTGTACCATTTCTCTTCGAAATGCAAGTGGCACAACCGACAATTCTGGTATGCATATTCTGGACCTTTTGGTTCTAAGTCCAACCTTCCACAAGCTCGTACCCATTGCAACCATCTATAAAAATTATAATATTTTATCAATAAAAGTACATAAAATTAAAAATTGATTTTTATACAAAAAGTGATGAAAACAACATACTTCTCACGTTCCTTTGGAAATCGGAAAAAATAACGTTCTTTTAAAATAAATCTTTTTGTGCATTCTGGTACTGCACACCATACATTTTTTGTATTCATTTTATGTAATTCTTTTTTTAAATAAGGGTGCAACGGAGGGTAAGTCTCAAAAATCGATTAAATTATACTCATCCGACGCGTTTTTCCATAAAACGAAAGAATCTGGTGGAAGAAGTAAGTGTCGCTCTACCTCGCGAACCGAAATATTAAGCGTTCAAGTTTTTTTTTTTTTTTAAAGCTCTTCAGCCCTAAAAGCGTTCAAGTAGACGACAATTGAGGTTAGGAAATCTGTCACAGCCCTATAATCGCGTCTTCTACATGCATTTCGATCTTATGCGCATGCGTCACTTTTCGGTCCAACAGGAACGAAATTTAAAAACCTCTATTGTAGATCCGGGGTAAATCAACGCACAAGGTTTTGCCGTAACTATTTCCAACAGAAACGTAATAAGTCAACGCAAGAATCGATATAAACATACGTCGTATGCCATAAGGATCTTTACGACAATCATTGTGCATTAATTTAACTCTGTTACGAGCAGTTACGAGACAATTCACGACAACCTTTGTACTCAGGCCCGAGTTTGAGAAGAATTGAGAAGAATAATCGACTTATGATTCGTCCATTTCACATGTTTTTTTTTCGCCAATGGCGAAGAAAATATTTTTTACGCCACTACTCATATCGCCTCGCTGATTGGTTACTGGTTCCGTTGCTTGACGCTTGACAGTTGCATGTAAATGTACCTTGATCGAGCAGTTTGCTATGCGTGCAGACAACTTTTAACATTCCAATTCAGGTGGTTAGTGTTCGAAAATTTAATTCAATTGTGATTCCTGTTATCAACATATGGTGACTGTTTTCGTTGCACGAAGCATTTTTGGTCGCATAAAGTCTTTTACTTCAACACAACACGATGGCACCGCAATTGCAGATTTTGTCTAACATTCTGCAGGTAAATGTCACAAGCATATTTGCATCGATAACGGTTCGAGAGAAGACATATAATTCATATTTTTTCTCAAGTTTTTTATTAGTTCAACTTGTAAAATATTTCTTACAAGGAAGTATTTTGTGAATGTATATTATATCTTTTTATTCGAAAATTATTATTGAGGCAGTGCTGTGTTTTGTATATATTTAACAAAATATATTTAGTAATGCCAATATATATATATATTTATTTAGTGTTTAAATAAAATAATACTTTTAGCGATTTAAAACCCTGGGACCGGCATTGTCTGGCTATCTTTATGGTATTATGTACAATGATACTCTCATAGTTCTAACATTCAGTTTAAATATGGATAATTGTGATGATAACGACCTATTAAATTATACAGTACTGCAGTTGAATCTACCTGCAGATATATATTTCTGTGGCATATTACAGATTAGTATAGAATTAGTAGAACATAATGAAATAAATCTTGATGTTTTCAAGGTAATTACAAATTAGACTTGTTTATCCATGGTGTTGTTTATATTTCGTTTATTCTTATGTAACATTTATTTGTTTCAGGACATTGATATTACAGATAATCCATTACTTTTGAAATATTCACATAAGACAAGTGATATACAAGCGTATTTTTATGTCCATCAAAAACTAGAAGCTATAAATAATCTCAGTATTATTAGCGAAGATGATCTTTCTCGACAATTTGCATATATTAGATTACAAGCAAGTCTACCATTGATTGTTCAGGATGAAAATGTATCAGAAGCTTTGGAAGAGTTACGAAAAAATGTGAGATTTCTCTTTTGATTAACATTTTTACTTCAATTTTTTGTAATGCTATATATATATATATATATTGTATAATTTTGCATTACAGATAGCATCTGGAAAAATAGGAATACATTTTCCTTTGAACAATACATATCTCTTCAGAAGTGATGACAACATAAAAGACATAGTATTAAAAGATATTTTATCTGTATCCAAAAACCAAGAGAAACTTTCAACTGGATCAAATGATGTAAATTGTAATACTGGGCCTGTGGTATGTGCTTTTATCTTAAACTTGTATATACTATTTTAAACAGAAATTGTGTCAGAGTATCTTCACACATTTTAATTTGCAGAAAGTTATACATGCAAACATGTTACTGAAGATGTCAAGTGAAAGAAATTTTGAAGAATCTGTCAGATATGCTCCTATTTTGCAACACATTAAAAGTAAGTACTTTATAGAAAAGTATTAAATGTATTAAATCTGTAAATATATTGCAGATATCAAATGTGTATTTATATTAATACATGTTTCTAATTTATCATATATTTTACTTGTTTTGATGTTGTAGAATCCTTCAATAGTTCAAGATGCACTTTACACATCGATGCATTATCATTGGTAAATTTAAATGTAAACTCAGCTGAATTGCACGCAATTTTAGTGGAATCCGCTTGCCGAATTATCAGATTAACTGAAATGCAACAAAAAAATCAGTCTGAAGATACCCAATTAGCTGAAATTATGCATTTCAGACCTCAGAATTGTGGACATTTATTTACAGTAGTATATCCTGGCAATTATGATGATAATACTACAAGTAAGATCTCGTCTTGATTACATTTATTTATTGAAGATCATACAATAAGTTCTATTACTATTGATATTTGTATTCATATAATATCCTGTATTGTCATTATACATTATCGAATTTGTTATTATAGTAATAAATGTGTGTCATCTATTTGCTTTATACAGATCAGTCATATAATTTCAGTGAAATATCGTCACCTTTTACACAGGACTTTAGCACTAAGCATGGATAGACCTCAATTTCGACGAGGAAATGCTGTCAAATTAGACACACAGACAAACGAGATACTTATAAATCCTCATCAGGTTCTTTTAAATAAAGGTATTTTAAGTAAAGGTTTATTCATATACTCCCAAATTTATCAATATTTATGTTTATCAATTATATATATATATATATATATATATAATAATATTTTATTGTCTTAATTAGGTGTTACAGGAAAATTGAGTATTGTGGAGGGTTTATATTCGTATCATCATTATATGCAAGATAATTGTGATGATATTGGATGGGGATGTGCTTATAGATCTCTCCAAACCATTATTTCATGGTACAGGTAATAAAAGATAAAAATAACCAGAAATTGTATATGCGCAATGTTGAAATATTATGTACTGCTATCGTATACATGTTATGTACAGATAAATAAATTGCAATTTGCTATAGATTACAGGGTTATACTGAAATACCAGTACCATCTCATCGTACAATACAACAATGTTTAGTTGATATAGGCGATAAATCATTTAACTTTATTGGTAGTAAACAATGGATCGGTTCAACTGAAGTAAGTTTTATACTGCAGACTGTCTTTCAAATACAAGTCAGGATACTTCATGCAACAAGTGGAGAAGAGATGTTAACTTTAATTCCACAACTTGCAGATCATTTTGATACACAGGGTACACCTGTCATGATTGGTAAATTTTAATTGTATTTCTTCATAATTCTACAAACAATTAAAATTAGATATCTAAAATTGAATATAAAATATTAACTTTCTGTATGTTTTTTTTTTTTTTTGTTTTACAGGTGGAGGAGTATTAGCTCATACAATTCTAGGAGTTAGTTATGATGAACATTCTGAAGAAGGAAAATTCCTAATTTTAGATCCACATTACACAGGTGGAGAACATTTGCCTACCATAGTAAATAAAGGTTGGTGTGGCTGGAAAACGAAAAATTTTTGGAAAAAGAATACATTTTACAATATGTGCCTTCCACAAAGACCTCTAACCTTCTAATATTAAATACACTGCATTACGTACAGAATTTAATTTCCTAAATATAATCAAAATAAAATTCTCTATTGTATATTCACACATCATGAATGCACATATATACTATATGTACAGAATAATTTTTATATTTTATTCTATCATTGCATTAGTTCTAATATTTTATTATACCTGTGCAATATATGCCATGAAGAATAAAGCCAGTGGCACATGATGCTTGTTTTTTCTTTGTTGGATTTCTAGCTAGATTAGATTCTTGTCACCATATGGTAGCCTTATCAGTAAGATAGCCATTGGTTACATTTACACCGTGTGCTTAGTCCACAACCTATACGATAGGTCTTTGTTTAACCTACAGAATAAACAAGGACATCTATTGTTTAGATCGTGGCCTAAATGCACAGTGTAAACGTAGCCAGTATATGATGGTAAGATTCTAATCTAGTTAGGAATCCAATAGAAAATAAGCATTTTGTGCTATTAACTTGATAAAAATAATTATTTATATATATATATAAAACTATTTTTATCAAGCCAGTAGTACAAAATGTTTGTTATACATATATATCGAAACTTTTATTTCTAAATAAAAATAAGATTTAATTAAGAGATGTTTGTAATAAACTTGCAATGAATAAATATTTATTGGACATATGATATGGAAAAGTGCACTTTCTCTCAATGTTATAATATATAATTTTATTAAACATTCACAAATATTAAATTAAAAATGTGATATATCGAGATGTAATATCTAAGATTATAGATCTGTTACTATCGACATAATTTATTATATAATATATGTATAAAATATATCTTACGGTATACTCTACAAATTTTACTTTCCTATAGAGTTTTGTATTAACTGTGCAAAACGATTTGTAACAAAGAGGGAAACATCTATAAATCTATCGACGCAATTGTTTATGCACGTTTCTGTGCGGCCATCCAATTTACTTCCTGGCTTATCAACACATTTGTCCCAACAAAAATCATTGAACTCGTGAATCTAAGCAAATTAAAAAATTTTTATGAAACTTTCACACATAAATAAAATTTTTTTTCCATGCAGATATTCATATCATTCTTGACAAGCACTTTTCAAGAATGATATGAATGAATACGTTTCATTTTTATACCTACATGTAAACATTAGTTCATTCTTGTTATCTATTAAGTATTAAACAAGGATAAATAATGTTTACGAGTAATGTAAATACAAAGTGTAACGCATCCTGTGCATAAAATGTTGAAACAATATTTGGAAAAGCAGTTCAAATACGATTCAATTTAATAAAAGTTCATCTGTTAAAATGTTTCACCTGCGCATTGAATTGCGCTTTTTGCTTCTCGACCATCAGAAGCTCCGCTAATTCCGGATCGATCCCTTTATTGTCCTTGTCAGAATAGGAATTGTTGTCAAATAGGTCCGACATGTTTTAAAATCGCGATCAAGTCGATTTGCAAAATCTTATTGTGAGAATCGTGAAAATGCAGGTTTTACACGTGGTCACGGAGTGATCCAAGGACCGGTTTTGTCAATGTCCAGGAAGTATAAAGAGACTCCACTCCACAGTGTAATCAATCTAGGATAGGGATGGGCGATCTCGATTCGATTTTCTAAGGAATCGATTCTTTTACATCGATTAATCAATTTTTTAGATCGATTTTGCTGCTTCGATTAATCCGGTGAATCGATTCTTTGGACCAAAGATCGATTCGATTAAAACTTTTTCGCTTTTCACGTTTCCACTTTTATAGCGCAACTGCACACCAACGCGATGTTCGTCGCGCGCGAAAGACGACTTAAGACCCTACGGTCGCTATGACTTGTATTGTAGACCCGAGAAGCTTAAAAAGAAGTGAAATATATACATGATATGCATGCACTGTTGAAACCCATTGAAACAATAGGTCTGTTCTTTTCTCCTGCACTGTCTGAATTAGTGCAGACGGTGCATAAATTGAAGCGAAACAGACGTACCTGTTTCGCTTTAATTAAAGTCTGCGACATATACAATGCGTTTTTTCATGTTAGATTGCTTGTGTTTTTGTAAATTATTAGAATTGCATCATAAGCTGGTTCTACAATAGTTGCAAGTCGAACGCAAGTTCGTTGCGACAGCCAATCTCAAGCTTGCATTTTGAAATCAACGCTTCAGATTGGCTGTCGCAACAAACTTGCGATCGGCTTGCAACTAATGTAGAACCGGCAATACGGAACGCGCGCGCGAATGATGAACAAAAATTGTGATCGTACCACCAGCAGAAATTAATTCTGCTCGTTACATTGACGAAATTATAAGTCCTAAATCCAATCGAGCAAATCTGGGACCTTCTTGGCCGTCGATTGAGATCTTCCCAATCAGCCTCAAAATTTACAGGAACTGGGCGATGCTGAAAAAAACAAATGAAGGTAAAGATTCACTCGTTTCGAAAGCAATAAACCGCATTTATGCACAATTTTTTCTTGGCTCCGTGGAACTTGGCACATTTTGTAAAAAATTTTTAGATTTGACACCCTTTTACTTATGATTGAGCAACTTCACGAAATATCAGTAAGACCGGTTTTTGAAGTACAGGTCTGAAAAGTAGAGATTTCAAGTTTTAATATGCTTCTTTAAACATCTTGATACAATGATTTTTCACGAAGTTATTCTATCTCAAAGTATGCCTATTTTTGCAGGGTGGAACAAGTAATCTTTTAATTTTGTTGTTAAGTACACTTGGAAATTTTAAGACGCACAATTTAGTTAGAATAAAAAAATTTTTTTGTTATACTTTCTGTTATTCTCGAAATCTCTCAAGTCTTTTACTTCATAACAAGATTGTTCAAGAAAGATGCTATAGAAGATTATTTTATTGAAAAAAGTCATCGTGCGTCGTAAAAAGTACGTCCATTATTTACTTCAATTGGTTTAATATAATGTATTGAAATAAATAATATTGTGAAGCGTATTAAATAATTTATAATTAATTAAAATGGATATGTGTTGTGCAATATTTATATATTAAAATAAGATATTTATTTTAAAGTATATTTATTTATTTTTGAGAAATTTTTAATATATAATTTATACATTAGTTTTAGGACGGGTGTATCAATGTAAAAATATGCATGTCTATTTTATCCACCGCTCTTATATATGCTACTTTTTCAAGAAACATTTTAAATAATTTTCTGAAAAAGAGAAAAAATACTCGTAATTTTAGGTTCATATATATATATCTTGCAAAAATAGAAAATATTCAATAATTATATTCTATTTGAAGAATATTTCAATAATTATTTAACCATTTCTTTCTATAAAAATTCAATGACTATTAAAAATATAAAGTAAATATGATAATGAAATCGGCCGATGACGGTTAAGCAGGATTAAATCGCTTGCCGAAATTTTTTCAGACTTACAACGCAACTCTAATCAACTACCGTAGTAATATCACTTTAGTTAAATTGACACAAGCAATCTAACAAATTGTTGATGCTTAAAGCATATCTTATTGAATCTTAACAACATGTTGAAGACATATTAAAATTTAACGACGTAATGTTAAATTAATGATAAATTAAAATCTGTGAAAAATAAGAAGGCGAAGAATTTAGCAACCAAAATCCTGCTTGACCGTCATCGGTCGATTTCATTATCATATTTACTTTATTTTCAATATCGACGGTCTTACACAAATCTTAATATTAAAAATATACGCACTATAATAATGTAACATATATATAGGTTTTACGATTCCATCAACATTGTATAATAAGAAAATGTCATTATTTACCGTAACAAAATATTATCGCGGAGGATACACAACAATATATAACTCACTCGATTCGTTTAAATAATGTTCAATTCCTTTCACTTAAATAACTGCATAAAGCAGTCATAATAGCAAGCTCCTCATGCATTCCTCGTAACTTTTCAATGATTCGATCGTATCTTGCCACGTATTTCGTCTGGATCACGGGCGGTAACATTTTCACAGCCATAAAACAGGAATACGTATTACCAGCTTCAATGAGACCTTCTATGACATTAAGTTTGACTTTTTCCACTTCGGAACGTATGTATGCTTTGTGTAAGAAGTACACGAGAATATCAACCATAAACGGGACTAATAGCGATGAGAAAATGTTAATTAATTCATGTAACTGCTGCCCGAGTTTCAGGCCAAAAGAGTTCTTGGTTGATTCTTGCAACGTCTTTGCGTATGTCAACAACAAATAAGACTTTGCATCCTGCCTGGGTGATAAGACAGATAAAAATATCATTTGTATGTCATCGATAACTTCCAGGTTAATAAATTTATTACGGTAAAACTTATCATTGATGTAGCTAATAATGAAATCATCTATGAATAAACACACGGCTTGGTTGATTGGATAGCAATTTAATTTTTTAGGATGGGGTACATTCCAATAAGTTACCACTGCGTTATGAAAGACGTCAGCAAATATTTTGAAGCGTGCTGCATATTTATCCTGATCTAATAAAATATGCGATATTGCAAAACGTCTTGCTTCTCTGGATACATCACTATCCATATGGAATAAAAATCTTCGAAGTATATTTTCAACATATTCTTCAGATAAAAGATTGAAAATAGATGCAGTAAGTGTTCTTAAGAAACTGGCAAGGTATTGGTTTTTTCTTTGGTCGTCCAGTCCTTGAAAATCGTCTATCGTTTTGAGCCATACATCCAGAAATCTTACAACGTATTCATTAGGCATTTCGGGAAATAGCTGCATCTCTAAAAACAATGCTTCGTCATCGAAACTCAACGTTGATATAGCTTGACAATATAAAGACCATGTTTCAGGATTTGGATTTGTAAGAAAATATTTCTGGAACGTCTCGAATAAAACTTGTCGTATTGAATGATCCTTCTCGATTGCCCATGTTTTCTGGAGAAAATCTGTAAACTCATGCTTAGTCGCTATCAAATACATCAGCTTAACTCCATGCTTACTTGTGCTCACGCGCATACTTGTCAATTTTTGTGCAGTTGATATAACTTTAGGCAAAGAAGTTCGCCTACTTACACTTGTTAGTGTATACAAACCTATTGATAAATAATTTCCTACACACAATCTAACTATGAGATCGAGAGGTACTGGTGGATTAGAAAGTCTCATGCTCAATGGTAAATAGTTTTTAGTTTTATAGTTCTTTATAGGATCGGGATCATTGATATATTTCGTTGTTTCTGTGGGTATGAAAGGATCGATCAGTTTTGTCAATTCATCACCATGACATAAAAGAGCCAAGACAACTAGGCTTGATGATATTTTATGTAAATTTTTATCGTTAATATAATTCATGCAACGTTCAAAAAATGTAATGGGCAAGTCTTTATACCATCGCGTGGCCTTGATAAAGCGTTGTACATGTTTTGAATAGTAGTTCCTCATGCAATCTGATAAGTATTCTTCCCAATTATCCAGTATGTTTCGTATATCTCGTTTCAATCGAGCGTGCGCCGCGCCTGACGTTACATTTTCGACATTTGAAGGATACCAACTGTAGTACAGTTCTGGCTCATTTTTCAGCAATAAATTTCTCAAGATATAATCTTCGTCACGATAATTGTAAGAAGTTTCTTCAGAATCTTCAGAGTTATAACGTAGACTGTCGCAAACGGTAACCATTAAAGAAGGATAATCTGTAATTGTCATTTTTTCTATTTTGATGCTCGATTTTTTATACCTATTGTTAAAATCATACATTGCTTCCATAATTTGGAAGAACATGTTTTCATTAATTTTTCTCATAAATATAAAAGATTTTTTTTCAATTTTATTTGCGAAAGCTACGAGACATTGCCTCTCATATTGTGGATATTCTTTAAGTATGTTAAAACTTCCGTAACATTCCTTTTCTACAAATATATTGATATACTTATCAATTGGTATATTGTGTATAAGATTGAAATGTATTGTAGCCACTAATATCTTTTCCGGTATGAACTCATGTGAAATATAATATAAATGAATAATGCGTGATACAAGAGAAATCAACCTTTCATTTGAATAAAGTAACTTGTTTATTTCTGGAAGTTGATCGAATATTCCTGTGCACACATACCAGCCTTCGTTTCTATCTAAGGAATATGTTAAGACATCCTTCAAGGCATTATCATCTTTATTAACATTACAAACATTGATCATTTGCAAAAGGAGATCAGTTCTATCTGTTTTATACTCTAGTTGATCTTCTCTAGTTTCATTTAATTTTTCTTTGATAACCGGAATAACTTCGTTAACAGGTAAATGACAAATCCAATCGTTTTTCAAGAACGAAAATTCTACATGTTGTTCACATAGTTTATCGAATTCCATATAGATTCCATATACTTTATAACGATTCTCATCTAAGTTCAGCTCCTTAAGAATTTTAATTTTAACCTGTTTGATCCGTTCCTCGACAGGTAATAACTTTAATAAGGTAAACGTGACATTTTTTGTTTCGTCAAGAAGATCAACATGATATTTATCCTTGTATGATTTACTAAGCAAATCGTATTGTTTATCACATGGATAATGTTCCAAGTAACTGAGCATATTATCTGTAGAGAAGTCAGATATTGTTGTAGGCAACAGACCAGGGAAAACTTTTTCCATTAAATCCTTATTAATTTTTTTGAGTGGTAAGATACGAATATATGACTGTGGCTTTTGTATCAGATGTTGCTGAGCTTTCTTAAGAAATATTTTGGCGCACCTGTTGCTCAAAATAATATCCGGTGGAGAAGTTTCATGAATCTCAAACAGTTCTATAAAAGCCTCTAGTCGTTTCTTTATTAATTTAGGGAGGAAAGATTGGTATCTGTCAATACCGATCGCGAAGGGAGTACGCTCAGTCGCATTTAGTTCACGGGGTTTCAATAATTTGAGAAAACGCACTACCAAATCCGGATTGATAAAAAAGATCTTTTTAACAATTTTAACAGGCAACACTAATTCCTTCTGCACAATTATTTCATAAGCGAAAGTCTCATTGCAAGCTATGATCAACGGATAAGCGATTTGAATGCCATAAATCGATACCATTTCTGTAAATATTTCCTGCGCAAAAATTGGATCCTTGCCAGACAATTGATGTGCAAGTGTTAGTACAATACGTGTTCTTGTGTTTATAGAAACGTAAGGGAAAAGATGTTCGAAAAAATACCTGACGTTAACAATTTCTTTATGGCTACCATCAAAAAACCAAAAGGCTTTAAAGGCACGGTTTATTATCGCTGAGTCTTCGCACTTAAGAGCAAATGTTATATCTTCATGTTTCTTTTTTTTGATGGCAGTTTCTACATTTAATATAGGCAGTAATTCTGGTGGAAGTTGTTCAAGATCGCTACTGGTCTGGTACAAAGCCAATCTTCCGATCCAACATAATTTCTCATTGGCAGTATTGCCCGGTATTTTTTGAATTGCCCGTAAATAAGACATCTATAAATCATGAGATATTTTGTAGTCATAATCCACAGTGATGGTTAAAAACGAACAGACGAACAAAACAAAATAAAATATTCTATGTATACATACTTGGTAAATATTATGTGTCAGTTGTGAAGGTGCAAGTATATGAGAGAACTAATTGCTTTATTTTCTTGTATTATCTGGCGAAATTATTACCATCGATTGAATGAATTCAACGCTTGCTTATTTTATTTAATCAGAAGGCGAGTTGATGCGGATTAACCTGTTGAATGTTCCGATATGAAATTTTTACATGGAAAATGAAACGCAGTTACTGCGTAAATATGGAAAGTTTATTTCCAAAGTATATGATACCAAATACCATCAATATACGATACAAAATACCAAAAAGAAAACCGATTTGTGTGTCAAAAAACCGAAATCTATTTTTCGCTAAATGCACTAATGCAATTTCGCCTTTGATGAGAGAAACGTATTACTGCGTATACTTACTCAATTCAATATTGCCCGTACTAATTGTAAAGTCACTCCGGACTGACAGCTTTTTCTTAAATTTATTGGCCTCGCAGCCTAACAGGCTGAAAGCTGAAACTTTTCCTCTGAAGCAATTCTCAATTCTTGAAGTGAGTGGCTTCGAACACGTACAGCGTCGACACAGTATATACACATACAGTAGCGCAACTCTCTCTCGGCACCTTTGAGGGAGTGAACCCCGAAATAAGCTAGTTTCCCAGTTACGCCATCTAAACTTTTATTTCACTTGCTCTTTACTTTCCATCTCTTTCTAGTTACTCTGGCTCATTTGTATGTACTTCATCAAATTAATCTAAATGTAATATACTGTTATATGCTCAACATATATGCTTATATTAAGATTTTTTTGAAAGAAATCAAAACGATCAAAATTGGGCAGATCAAGTTCAAAGTACATGAGGTACCATTTTATCAAACAAAATGGTACCTCATTTTTTTCATTTGGATGTGAAGTTTAGGTGTGGCGACAACGCGTACATATGAAAGATATGAATTTACGGTTGAATAAATTGAACTAAATATCATATATTAACCGTCCTACATATTTTCTTAGCTATTTTACATATTTCATAATCTTTTAATATATATTAATGAAAAAATACCAAAAAAACTGTATATTACGAAATTATTCAAAAATTTATTTTAGTCAATGCATTATGCACACCAATATTGATTTTATTTCATTTTCTAAGTCTAATATATCGAGTAATGATATTAATCAATGAACACACACGTAAGAATCAGTTTTTAAGTACTCTGAAGTGTTTACTAAACGATAAATATTTTCTTTTTTTTTTAATTCCGTACTTCGTTTTTGGCCAAGATTTCGGATCGTCTGGCCCACTGTGCGATTATTGCGAAGAATATTACTAAGGCACCGGTGATCTAACTGGTAGGACGATCGTATGGAATGTAGGAGCTTCGGGTTTGACTCTCGGCCGAGGTAATATTTTTCGCAATATAAATTTATTATTTACAGATTTTCATTGACAGATTTTAATATGTCGCTCAACATTATTAAGATCCAAGATGCTATATGAGCATCGCAAAACTGTTAATTGCTAGATAATTTTACTCGTGATATTATTGCGATTTCGTAGAAAGGCGTTTCATGACCGAAAAATTGTTCGGTGCGCGATTTAAAAGACTACCTACGTAATATATAAATTCACACGAAATTATAGTTAGCATCTAAGACCCAGCTCGACCGTTAAAGGCATTTTCTTATTAGTTGTGTTTCTCACATGTACGGTCCTATAAGATTTACATTTAAATATTGTTTAATTTAAATGTTCGTTTTTATACAGAACGTATTATTTACTTCAAAAATTTAGTTACTAATATATATAATAGTAATATAAATTTAATAACAATTGTTAATGTGTGTGTGTGTGTTTGTGTGTGTGTGGCAACTTATTCTGTAATTCAGCACTAATTGTCGTAATGAATCCAAATCAATTAGTATAGTCAAAAGATATTTTCCGTTTAATTGTTGTAATATTAATTCATCTATATAAATCGTGTAGTGGCAACGATCAGAACTATCTCATTCTATTTATTTATCAATTTAATTATCTATGTACAAGGCCAAATCAATAAGTTTTTAGAAAGACATATTGAAATACATAAAAGCAGACGTATCTCATTATTTTTATATATCTCATTTTTACGCGCGATTACGAATTCATTTTTACTCGGATACGTGACATATGCTGATTTACGAATGGTCATAAAACATTGTCTTATTCTAGTTCCGAAAAATGTTTTAAACAATTATGTCCAAAAAATATTTTAATAAAGGTATTTTTATAGGATTTGACTAAAAGTCGTGTTCAAGACATCTTTCTGTAAAATTTTAAAGTAGTCCTGAAAAGAACGTTCGAAAAATTTCTTAAAAAGAATTGCCATCTAATGATAATTGAAGACTAAAGTATACGAAAACTTTGTTATAAATAAAAATTTTTTGAAATTGAATTACAAACAGCTCAAATAAATTAACAAATTAAAATTAACAATAAACCTCCCAGGTCAAGAATAATTTGAGCAATAATGGTTGTTAAAAATATCTATAAATTTATTATATTATGATAATATTAATATACGATACGTTTCGACTTCACAGAGTCCTCATCAGCCGTAAAAAACCCCTTAACAGATGAAACTAATTACCTCTTAAGACATCCAAAATTATTATGACCACCCTATATGTCCTAACTGTGCAGATGGTGAAGTAAAAAGGCCATTTTTACTAAAACATTAATAACTCGTTGAAAAAAAATCGTACAGAGCTCAACAAAATAACAAATTAAAGGTAAAGATTCACTCTTTCGAAAGCTGTAAACTGCATTTGTGCACAATTTTTACTTGGCTCCGTGGAACTAGGCAAATACTGTAAAAAATTCTTAGGTTTGACACACTTTTATTTATGCTTGTGCAACTTCACGAAATATTAGCAAGACAGTTTTTTGAAGTACAGGTCTGAAAAGTAGAGATTTCTAGTTTTAAAATACTTTTTTAAACATCGCGATACGATGATTTTTCACGAAGTTATTCTATCTTAAAGTATGCCTATTTTTGTAGGGTGGAACAAGTGATCCTTTAATTTTGTTGATATTGCACTTGGAGATTTCACGACGTACAATTTAGAATAAAAGAATTTTTTGTTATACTTTCTGTTATTTTCGAAATCTCTCAAGTCTTTCACTTTTCATAACAAGATTGTTCAAGAAAGATGCTATAGAAGATTATTACGTGTGTCATAAAAAAGTACGTCCATTACTTACTTAAATTGGAAATAATATTGTGAAGCGTATTAAATAATTTATAATTAATTAAAATGGATATGTGTTGTGCAATATTTATATAATTATATATTAAAATAAGGTATTTATTTTAAAGTATATTAATTACTTTTGATAAATTTTTAATATATAATAAATTAGGATTATTATTTAAAACAGTAAGTGTTGTTTTATATAAGGAAAGAATAATATTTTTAAACAAATCAATTAAAGAAGACTCTCGAGAGGTTCAAATAACAAGAATAGACAGGCTAATAGAGAGTCCTTTCAGCTGTTATTGGTGCGATATATAAGATATGTTAAAATGTGAATATTATATACTACGTAAATAGTTACCCCCCCATTGCGCGCCGAACGTTCGTCGAACTTAAAACGCAACTCTAATCAACTACCGTAGTAATATCACAATTATTTTTTGATGCATTTAGCATCTAAAATGGATCTTAATAATATGTTGAAAGACATATTAAATTCTTAAATTATAATATTTAAATATTTTTAAACTTATTTACCTGTAAGTGTATAGGGACCTTTATAATATTTTTTAATAAAGGAAGTATTTTATTTCTAATCTCACAAGTATTGAGTATTTTTAATCTGATAAAATTGTGTTCTATATATATTTGACAAAGTCAATAGTTGTGGATAATCTATTAAAAACAGGAAGACAAAAGTTTTCACCTAGTTGTAACAATGATTGTACATCTTTAGGTATTATTTAATTACTTAAATTTTTAAACCAATTATCATTAGTTACATTAATATTATAAGTGTAATTCATGTAATTATTAATTTTAAGATAGGTTTCAAAAACATCCTCATTTCTATTTAACCTAGGTTTATTGAAAAAGAATTTGTTAGGTGAAAGAGTCTTGTCATGAATATTAATTATATCAGAACACTTATTTTCAATTAGTTGTTAAAAATGTCAAATTTCATTTTAATATATAATTTATACATTAGTTTTAGGACGGGTATATCAATGTAAAAATATTATATGCATGTCTTTATTTTAACCATCGAACTAACACAGCTCTTATATATGTTATTTTTTCAAGAAACATTTTAAATAATTTTCTGAAAGAGAGAGAAAATACTCGTAATTTTAGGATCATATATATATATTAGACTGGTCTTTAAAAAAACTTTTTTTTTGTTCGCCCCCTAAATTGGTTCCATTTGATGAAAAAATAAGCTGTGCTAAACCGGAGGTCGGTAGATCCATGGGAAGGGGTGCCTCTAGACCTATCGATAGTTTTATCGTTTATTCGATAGTTTTATCGTTAAAAAAAACTTTTTTTAAATTTTATTCGCTTGATATTACAACAGAAGCTGTGAATCTTCATACCGAATATGAAATCTTTTTGGAGGTCCTTTTCAAGCGAATAAAATTTAAAAAGTCTTTTTTAACGAATAAAACTATCGAATTTGATAGGTCTAGAGGCACCCCTTCCCATGGATCTACTGACCTCCGGTTTAGCACAGCTTATTTTTTCATCAAATGGAACCAATTTAGGGGGCGAACAAAAAAAAATTTTTTTAAAGACCAGTCTAATATATATATATCTTGTAAAAATAGAAAATATTCAATAATTATTTAACAATTTTTTTCTATAAAAATTCAATGACTATTAAAAATATAAAGTTATGATAATGAAATCTGCCGATGACGGGTCAAGCAGGATTTTGGTTGCTAAATGTAATGTGCAGTGAATTTTATTTACCACGTATGTAGTCCTCAATGCCGAAATTTTTCCAGATTTACAACGCAACTCTAATCAATTACCGTGTAGTAATATCACTTTAGTTAAATTGACACAAGCAATCTAAGAAATTTTTGATGCTTAAAGCATATCTTATTGGATCTTAATAATATGTTGAAAGACATATTAAAATATAACGATGTAATGTTAAATTAATGATAAATTAAAATCTGTGAAAAATAAAAGATTGCGAAGAATTTAGCAACCAAAAGCCTGCTTGACCGTCATCGGCCGATTTCATTATCATATTTACTTTGTTTTCAATATCGACGGTCACAAATCTTAATATTAAAAATATACGCATTAATTATGTAACATATATAAAGGTTTTACGATTCAATCAACATTGTATAATAAGAAGATATCATTATTTATCGTAACAAAATATTATCGCGGAGGATACACAACAATATATATAATTCACTCAACCTGTTAAAAAAATTTTTAAGTCCAATTCATTTAAATAATTGCATAAAACAGTCATGGTAGCAAGCTCCTCATGCATTCCTCGTAACTTTTCAATAATTCGATCGTATCTTGCCATGTGTTCCGTCCGGATCGTTTTGTCACAACAATATTGTAACATTGTCACAGCCATAAAACAGGAATGCGTATATCAGCTTCAATGAGACCTTCTATGACACTAAATTTGGCTTGTTTCAAATCCGGATATTTGTATACTTTAACTAAGAAGTACTCGAGAATCTCAACCATAAACGAGATTAATAGCGATGAGAAAATGTTGATTAATTCATATGTAACTGCTGACCGAGTTTCAGGCCAAAAGAGTTGGTTGATGTATATTCCTGCAACGTCTTTGCGTATGTCAACAATAAATAAGACTTTGCATCCTGGCTGGGTGATAAGACAGATAAAAATATCATTTGTATGTTATTGATAATTTCCAGGTTATTAAAGATGATGCAGCTAATACTGAAATCATTTATGAATAAACGCACGGCTTGGTTGATTGGATAGAAATCTAATTTTTTAGGATGGGGTACATTCCAATAAGATACCATTGCGTTACGAAAGACATCAGCAAATATTTTGAAGCATGCTGCATATTTATCCTGTTCCTGATCTGATAAAATATACGATATTGTAAAACGTCTTGCTGCGCTGGATACATTACTATTCATATGGAATCAAAATCTTCGAAGTATATTTTCAGTAAATTCTTCAGATAAAAGATTGAAAATAGATTCAGTAAATGTTGCTAAGAATTTTGCAACGTATTTGTTCTTTTTTTTGGTCGTCCAATCCTTGAAAATCGTTTATCGTTTTGAGCCATAGATCGAGATATCTTACGACGTATTCACTAGGAATCTTGGAAAATAGCTTCATCTCTGAAACCAATGCTTCGTCATCGAGACTCAACGTTGATACAGTTTGACAATATAGGGACCATGTTTCAGGATTTGGGTCTGAAAGAAAACATATCTGGAACGTCTCGAATAAAATTTGTCGTACTGAATGATCCTTCTCGATTGCCCACGTTTTCTGGAGAAAGTCTGTAAGCTCATGCATAGTCGTTATCATATACATCAGCCCAATTCCATGCTTACGTGTGGTCACATCCATACTCATCAATTTTTGTGCAATTGATATAACTTTAGGCAAAGAAGTTCGCCTACTTACACTTGTTAGTGTATACAAACCTATTGATAAATAATCTCCTACACACAATCTAACTATGAGATCGAGAGGTATTGGTGGATTAGAAAGTCTCATGCTCAATAGTAAATATTTTATAATTTCATAGTTATTTTTAGCATTGGGATGATTGATATCTATCGTTGTTTCTATGGGTATGAAAGGATCGATCAGTTTTGTCAATTCATCACCATGACATAAAAGAGCCAAGACAACTAGGCTTGATGATATTTCATCTGTATTTTTATCGTAAATATAATTCATGCAACGTTCAAAAAATTTAATGGGCAAGTCTTTATACCATTGTGTGGCCTTGATAAAACGTTGTACATGTTTTAAATTATAGTCCTTCATGCAATTTGCTAAATATTCTTCCCAATTATCCAGTATGTTTGGTAAATCTCGTTTCAATAGAGCGTGCGCCACGCCTGACGTTACACACGCATTTGGGATATTTGAAGGAAACCAACTGCAGTACAGTTCTGGCTCATTTTCCTGCAATATATTTTTCAAGATAGAATTTTTGCCAGAACGTAGAATTTCGTAAATAACATCCATTAACCAAGGATAATCTCTAATTGTCATTTTTTCTATTTTGGTGCACGATTTTTTATACCAGTTATTAAAATCATATATTGCTGCAAATAATTTGCTGAAAAAATACTTTTTTTCATAAATCTCTTTAAAAGATTTTTTTTTAATTTGATTTGCGAAAGTTACGAGACATTGTCTCTCATACCGTGGATATTCTGTAAGTATGTTAAATTCGTAACGTCGATTACTTTCCAAAAGCATATCGATGAGCTCCTCAATTGGCATATTGTGTATAAGTTTGAAATGTATTATAGCCACGAGTATCATTACCGGCATGAATTTATGTTTTACATAACATAATTGAACAATGTCTAATATAAGAGAAATCAGCTTTTCATTTAAATAAGGTAAATTGTATATTTCTGATAGTTGATCGAATATTTTTGTGAACACCAGCCTGTCTTCGTTTTTATGTCTATCTAAAAAATATTTTAAGAAATCGAACAAGGCATCATTATCTTTATTAACATTACAAGCATAGATCATTTGCAAAAGGAGATCAATTCTATCCATTTTTTCTGTAGTTTTATTTAATTTTTCTTTGATAACCGGAATAACTTCGTTAACAGGTAAATAACAAATCCAAGCTTCGTTGATGGGAGGTACCCGAATGACACATAGATTACCGTTTTCCATATAGAATAAATATTGACAACGATTCTCCTCTAAGTTCTGCTCCTCGAGAATTTTAATTTTAGCCTGTTTGATTCGTTCCTCGACAGGTAATAACTGTAATAAGGCAGGCGTAACATTGTTTGTTTCGTCAAGAAGATCAACATTATATTTATCCTTGTATGATTTACTAAGCAAATCGTATTGTTTATCACGTGGATAATGTTTCAAGTAACTGAGCATATTATCTGTAGAGAAGTCAGATATTGTTGTAGGCAACAGACCAGGGAAAACTTTTTCCATTAAATCCTTATTAATTTTTTTGAGTGGCAAGATACGAATATATAACTGTGGCTTTTGTATCAGGTGTTGCTGAGCTTTCTTAAGAAATATTTCGGCGCACTTGTTGCTCAAAATAATATTCGGTGGAGAAGTTTCATGAATCTCAAACAGTTCTATAAAAGCCTCCAGTCGTTTCTTTATTAATTTAGGGAGGAAAGATTTGTATCTATCAATGCCGATCGCGAAGGGAGTCGTATTACGCTCAGTCGCATTTAGTTCACGGGGTTTCAATAATTTGAGAAAACGCACTACCAAATCCGGATTGATATAAAAGATCTTTTTAACAATGTTAATAGGCAACACTAATTCCTTCTGCACAATTATTTCATAAGTGAAAGTCTCATTGCAAGCTATGATCAACGGATAAGCGATTTGAATGCCATAAATCGATACCATTTCTGTAAATATTTCCTGCGCAAAAATTGGATCCTTGCCAGACAATTGATGTGCAAGCGTTAGTACAATACGGGTTCTTGTGTTTACAGAAACGTAAGGGAAAAGATGTTCGAAAAAATACCTGACGTTAACAATTTCTTTATGGCTACCATCAAAAAACCAAAAGGCTTTAAAGGCACGGTTTATTATCGCTGAGTCTTCGCACTTAAGAGCAAATGTTATATCTTCATGTTTCTTTTTTTTGATGGCAGTTTCTACATTTAATATAGGCAGTAATTCTGGTGGAAATTGTTCAAGATCGCTACTGCTCTGGTACAAAGCCAATCTTCCGATCCAACATAATTTCTCATTGGCAGTATCGCCCGGTATTTTTTGAATTGCCCGTAAATAAGACATCTGTAAATCATGAGGTATTGTAGTCATATATTGCAAGTATATGAGAGAACTAATTGCTTTATTTTCTTGTATTATCTGGCGAAATTATTACCATCGATTGAATGAATTCAACGCTTGCTTATTTTATTTAATCAGAAGGCGAGTTGATGCGGATTAACCTGTTGAATGTTCCGATATGAAATTTTTACATGGAAAATGAAACGCAGTTACTGCGTAAATATGGAAAGTTTATTTCCAAAGTATATGATACCAAATACCATCAATATACGATACAAAATACCAAAAAGAAAACTGATTTGTGTGTCAAAAAACCGAAATCTATTTTTCGCTAAATGCACTAATGCAATTTCGCCTTTGATGAGAGAAACGTATTACTGCGTATACTTACTCAATTCAATATTGCCCGTACTAATTGTAAAGTCACTCCGGACTGACTTCGTCTTAAATTTATTGGCCTCGCAGCCTAACAGGCTGAAAGCTGAAACTTTACCACTGAAGTAATTCTCAATTCTTGAAGTGAGTTGCTTCGAACACGTACAGCGACCAACAACGTCGACACATTATATACACATACAGTAGCGCAACTCTCTGGGGGCGGAATCCATATAGATGTTGCTCAAGACTCGAGCTAGTGCTTAAGACGTCACGAACCAATCAGAGAACCGTATTAACGTCTTAAGACATTGCTTGAATTGATCTTGAGATTGTGAACGGACTATGGATTCCCCGGTTTGGGTGATTTTACATGCAGCGCGGTACTACGCGGTACACGATACGCGATAGGCGGTAAAGTAACTTTGGAACCGCGCGCGGTAAGCCTATTTTTTCCTACTATTACATGGAGCAGAAACTGCGCGGAAAAGCGTCACGGACTAGTGACAAGTTGACATTACTATGCACTTTTTAATGAAATTAATAGATTTAAATGCAATTATTAAGCAGATTTGTTGAAAAAATAATATTATTGATAAAATATGCATAGAAATAAGTTAATACATTTAAGAAAATGCATACAAATGTGAACTTGTCTCTATACTGTGCCGCCTTCCTCGCTTCATGTAATAGTAGGAAAGAAGAAGTATAGGCGGAACGATAACGACATGGCCGGCATCGGCTCGGTCGGCTGGGTGCATAACTAGAAATTAGCACAGGTATATACTGCAGTGTATACTGCCAAGTAAAGAGAAATAATTTCGGAGTTCGGAGTTTGGTAGGAACAAAAACGATTTTTGCATTAATTAAAGACTGTTTTCGTCATGGAGACTGCAGATATGATGTTAATGGCCATGATAATATTATTAAATAGATTAAATTTAATAATTACCATGCGCTTTATTGGCCACTTGGAAGAAATTTGCGTGAACTTTTCAGGTTAATTACCTTATAGATACTTTACCGCGTACCGTGTACCGCGTACCGCGGCTTGCTGCCGCGGTTCCGTAGTTACTTTATTACCGCCTACCGCGTTCCGCGCTGTATGTATAATCACCCTGAGAGCGGCCATGCCCGGGATTTAGCTGTTACTTTATTTTGAAGCGCCTCTATGTCTACAAAACATAGACATTGAACTATGTAGCCAATGTCCACGATTTTTTGGTTCGAATCTTCCCTATGTCCATGATTGTCGATCCGTTAGACAAACAAAGACAGACAATCGATTGTCTTTTAATTAAAAGGCTTATTTAAAATAAAAAATATATAGTTCCAGAAACTTGTTTAAAATATTAATTAAGAAATAAATTATTTATTATTATTCTTTATTAAAAATACTATAGTTTTTTTCATTCGTGTAATAAAAAGTTATTGCAAACTAATAATCGCTTGCTGTAACGTAATTGAAATATATATCTAAGGTATTCATGAGCTGTATGTGCACATAACGAATCAAAAAATAAAGCAAAATCAAACAATATAAAGCTTATTCATCCGAAAGTATTAATAATATTAAGAATATATTATTTTACTTATTTTGTAATATACATTGATGTTTTGCGACAGTTAGATGATTGACGTAAGTGGCTTTCGGGATTTTATCGTGGAAGAGCGAACCCGTGTGAAACTGGCTCCCCAATATTAAAAAATCGATTTTTTTCTTCATGCATTCGTTTGCTCATCGTTTGCTCACGAATACTCAGTTGGAATTTTCGTTTGCTCACCCTTAGTTCAAATGATACAAGAAAATTAAGTTTTGGTATCGAATTAAAAAAAATGATTTTTTTTCTTCATGCATTCGTTTGCTCACAAATCTTTTGAACTAAGGGTGAGCAAACGAAAATTCAAACTAAGCATTCGTCAGCAAACGATGAGCAAACGAATGCATAAAGAAAAAAATCGATTTTTTAATATTGGGGGACTAGGGTGAAGTTGGCCCCCAAAACATAATTTTCGTATATCTTTTGAACTAAGGGTGCGCAAACGAAAATTCCAACTAAGCATTCGTGACCAAACGATGAGCAAACGAATGTATGAAGAAAAAAATCGATTTTTTAATATTGGGGGGCCAGTTTCACACGGATGAAGAGCAAACAGTCATCGTTCATCTCACTTACCGAGCAGTTAAGTTATTCCATTACCATGGCTCGTGTAGATAGGTGTAGCTCTGTACCTTAGCTCTACTTGCCATTTCTTTTTGAAACATATTTGTAATAAATATTAAATAATATGAAACGTTGTACCTGAGATTCCAAAAACTTACTCAAAATATTAAATTAGAAATAAGTCAGAAATTTTTTTTATTTCAAATAATAAATATTAAATAACTGCTCAATCTTTTTATTTAAGAGAGAGAGGGAGAGAGGGAGGGAGAGAGAGAATTTAAAATATACATTTTAAATAAAATCGTTTTAAATACCGACCGACCGCTGACTGATATATACGACTTATTTAAAATAAAAATTATAAAATAAATTTTGGAAACTTACAATAATAAAGTTTAAATAATCCTTTTATCTTTTTTAGTAAAAATATGTATTTTAAATAACTTTGTTTTTTAAATAGGAATCGAATCCTGTATATTAGTATGAAACATTTTGACGTTATATTACTTGAAATAAAATAAGACCCAATTAGTATTTTTTTTGTCGCGGAATTAATATAAAATAATTTCTTACATTGATTTTTTCAAAACTATCATAGCTATTTAGTGGCATAAGTCGTTTAATGTAATATCGTAATTATATCGTGGTACTGCATATCGAAGAACATATTTTACATTTACTTTATAATTTTGAATATTCCTTATTAACTAATGTGCTGACAAAAGACAAAAGGTAAAAAGTGATTTTTACCAACATGGTTTTTTTTTTACGTAATTATTTACGTTAAATGTTTTTGATATCCTAACATTATATATTTTAATATTTATAAATCTCTGTCTCTCTTTTTAATGATTTACAATTAAATAAAAATTAATATGTTATATACATTTTTTAAATAAAAATAAATTAAAATTTTTTTTAATTTTAAAAATAATTTGGACTAAGTAGAATAATAATGTGTATAAATATATATATAGCATTCGTATACATTTAATATATATATATATATATATAATTTACTCTTTGATTTTGGATAAAGAATGCGGAATAAGACATAATAATTGGCAATACTAAACAATTCAAAAGTAACAAAAAGGCACAATGCGTCAATTTATTTTGTTAAAAATATTGCGTACTTATACGAATTTCGTGTAATAAAACGTTACATTACAAACTATAATAATTACTTTATTGTAACATAATTTGAAATATCTAAAGATGAAGTATTCAAGAGTCGTGCGTAATAACATGTAAGAAATAAAGCAAAAATCGTATAATAAATTGCAATTATCGGAGAACAATATAAAAATGTGACGAATTTTAATTATTTTGTAAATAATACGCGAGCGCGTTTTAATGAATATTTCGACGGTTAATATTAGACGGTTAGTGAAAGCAACCTTGGGAATTGTTTTGATGTGGAAGGGCGGACGCACAGTCCCCGCTCACCCGGCTCACCGATATACCAAGCGGCAAGCAGTTATTCCATTATCGCAGCTCGGTATAGGTAGGTAGCTGTACCGCTCAACTTAATATTTCTTTCTGAAACGTATTTTTGTGACAAGCACTATTAAAGATAATACTAAACGTTGTATTTTACATTTCAAAAACTTACTTAAAATATTAAATAAGAAATAAGTTAGAAAAAGTTTTTTTAAAATACGAAATGTTAAATAACTGCTTCACACATTTTACTTTTATATAATTTAAATACATAATAAATACATATACATATATACATATATATATTTGAAATATATATTTTAAATAAAATTATTTTAAAGACTACCGACTGCTGCTGGCACTTAGCTCTTCAATTCTGTTCTATTTTGTATTTTTTTTTAATAGGACCAAATTATATTTTTGTATAATAATAATTTGACTTTAAATTATTTGAAACACAGTGAAATTCAATTAGTATTTTATCGCAGAAATAATGAGATCCCATAAAAAAACCTTTTTTTAAAAAAGAAAAAAACATACGCCAAGTGCATATAAAAGATACTGAACTTCTTGATCAAAAATAGATATGAGATAAATATAATTGACCAAGTGTATTTTTCATTACGCCAGTCACATAAGACAGACCGAAAGTGACTATAATTGTCAACTGGATTATAGTGAAGAAAAAACTTGGCGTGCCCGGGTCGCATTAATTGTAAACAGTATTCAGTGAAAACATTATTTCAACATAGTATTTGCATTATAAATTAAAATATAAAAATAACAGACATATGTATACAGATATATACGTATAATATATACGTATAATATACACGTATAATATAGTGATATAATTAGTATCATTATTCACTATATAGTGATATAATTTGTGGGACATGAAAATATATTCACAACTAAGTATTATAATATGTTCAGTAAGCAATTATTAACATCTTTTCTTTGTTGAATTGTTTTCGCATATATTGTGTATACTGCAGAATATTGCGATAGAACCAAGGTTCTAGAATATTGCGTTTTAATGCGACCCGGGCACGCCAAGTTTTTTCTTCACTATAATCCAGTTGACAATTATAGTCACTTTCGGTCTGTCTTATGTGACTGGCGTAATGAAGAATACACTTGGTCAATTATATTTATCTCATATCTGTTTTTGATCAAGAAGTTCAGTATCTTTTATATGCACTTGGCGTATGTTTTTTTCTTTTTTTAAAAAAAGGTTTTTTTTGGGATTTCACTGCTTTTTGTTAATTATGAAAACGTGATAATAATGTAGGAAATTTAAATCCTCTAAAAATAAATACAGATTCTGTTTCTAAAATAGTTATTTTGTAAATTTCTATTTATTTAATATTAAAGATGTACTCGTATTGTATTTATTGACACTTAATTATACTTAAGTTTATTTGTACTTAATTTAGATTTGTTCTAAGAAAAATATATACGCGCTCTTTGCATTTCGTGGCCACTTACATACTTCAACTTTTAAATCATTTATGGATGTCCATTTTGTACCTTTAGCTCGCAATAAATTTGTGTAATGTCCTTCGTCTATATTTTTACCATGATGAAGAATCGCACTATTAACTTTATAAATATTATCACCGATACAAATTTTTGACGAAGGTATGGATTTAATATTAAGATTTGTAATCTTTATAACTTCTTCATTATTAACTTTAAATAATAATAATTGAATAATAAGTACACGTTTGGTCGTTGTTATACTAGTCTTTTCAAGTAAAGCAGTTGAATTACAATTACATGTATGTGTCACACGTACGATTGAAAAATACATGTATGTGTCACACGTACGTCTGAACATAACTGAAACGTACCCTTTTCGGGACTCGGTCTCTAGATCTCGGTATCGGCTGCACCAATTTTATTCGGACTGGTCGCAATCGAAAGATACCGATGACATTATATAATAAAAGTGTTTTTAGATTTTTGATTCTGCTTTTAAATTCTGAGTAATTTTAATCTAAAGTTTCAAGATGTGAAAACTCGAGATAAAGCTAGTGGTAGCGTCGTGAATTTGACATCGACATGAACATATACACGCATCAAGTATCACGTCATGTCAAACGGTTATATTTTTATTTTATGCACTTGGCGTCGCGACGCTACCGCGTCGCTTGATATTTATCATAAACATTTCTTAGCATGTTACAATTATTTTATACTTATCTATCAGAACAATTTGTAGATTTATGTAGTAGGTTTTAGATTTGTCTTCATAAAATAAAGTAGGTTTTACATTTTTCTCCTTAAAATAAATGTATCTCTTAAAAAATATTTTTTAATATAGTAATTCTCTTTTTATTATCAGTTTATGCAAAAAGAAATTTAAATCTAACTTGACAGTACAAGTTATATTTTAAACAGATATTGTTTTTGTTAAATTAAAAGTCATTTTAAATTAATCGAATCATAAAAAATAACAATAAAAACGGATTTTTATAATGTACAAAACCATCTATCACATAGATATATTTATTTCATGATTAAAAAGTTCACAAAATCATCAAAATCATTCAACAAAACTTACCAATATAGAAAAATAAAAAACAAAATAAATACAAATGTTTAATAGTCGCCAAAGAAGCAGTAGAAGATTATATATTGGTACATGTAGAATGGGATAAGACTAGAAGAATGTGATCAGTCTCTCAAGTTTTCCAGGATACTGCCGCTATTGCTGTTGTTTGGTTCGTGAACTCTCTCGACGTCTTTGTGTACTTCTTGACATTTGTATTCCGTGGAACCATGATTCTCGTCATATCGCTGCCTGTCATTTTCGTTCTCTTCTAGTTTACTTAGCTGCGGATTTCGAGCGCGAGATGTTATGATCTATCCTTCGATTTTGCGCGCGCCTCCTTATACGTTTGGATTCACGATGTGATTCTTCTGCTATAACATGGATTAATATAATTATATATTACAAACTGTTTTTAAATATATGTTAGCATGGAAAAAAGATATATGTTAGTAATAATTACTACATTGTTAAACAAATTTGATGTGTGCGTGTGTGTGGTGTGTGTGTGTGTGTGTGCGTGGGTGTGTGTAAATTTGAACATACGTCAGGGTGTATATCTTAAAAAATGCCTATTAATCACGTTGCGTTATTATACGTATTTCTGATCAATAATTGAGTCGGTATTGAAAAAGTTTTGAATCATTTTACAATATTTTCGCAACAGTTAACGAGATATTAAGTATTGAAGATTGTCAAATAAGGTTACCAAATTTTTTAATAATTTTCTTTTATCTATTACAAAAAATTTTTATTTTTAATAAAATTTTTATATACCATAATCTTCAATTATCATTAGATGGTAATTCTTTTTAAGAAATTTTTCGAACGTTCTTCTCAGGACTACTTTAAAATTTTACAAAAAGATGTCTTGAACAAGACTTTTAGTCAAATCCTATAAAAATACTCTTTTAAAATGTTTTTTGGACATAATTGTTTAAAACATTTTTGAGAACAAGAATAAGAACAATGTTTTATGACAATCCGTAAATCAGCATATGTCACGTACCGACGTACCCGAGTAAAAATGAGTTCGTAATCGCGCGTAAAAATAATGAGATACGTCTGCTTTTATGGGTTTCATTGTGTTTTTCTAAAAACTTATTGACTTACCCTCGTACATAGATAATTAAATTGATAAATAAATAGAATGAGATATTTTTCTGATCGTTGCCAATACACGATTTATATATAGATGAATTAATATCAGTTAACGAGATATTAAGTATTGAAGATTGCCAAATAAGGTTACCAAATTTTTTAATAATTTTCTTTTATCTATTACAAAAAATTTTTATTTTTAATAAAATTTTTATATACCATAATCTTCAATTATCATTAGATGGTAATTCTTTTTAAGAAATTTTTCGAACGTTCTTCTCAGGACTACTTTAAAATTTTACAAAAAGATGTCTTGAACAAGACTTTTAGTCAAATCCTATAAAAATACCTTTTTTAAAATGTTTTTTGGACATAATTGTTTAAAACTTTTTTCAGAACAAGAATAAGACAATGTTTTATGACAATCCGTAAATCAGCATATGTCACGTACCGACGTACCCGAGTAAAAATGAGTTCGTAATCGCGCGTAAAAATAATGAGATACGTCTGCTTTTATGGGTTTCACTGTGTTTTTCTAAAAACTTATTGACTTACCCTCGTACATAAATAATTAAATTGATAATTAAATAGAATGAGATATTTTTTTGATCGTTGCCAATACACGATTTATATATAGATGAATTAATATTACCGCAATTAAACGGAAAATATCTTTGACTATAATAATTGATTTGGATTCATTACGACAACTATAGTGTCGTAAATAAATAGAATGAGATATTTCTGATCGTTGGCACTTAATTTGACGCGTTCAGCAGACTCGACATTTGACTGAGCGCTCGCTGTTATTGGTACATTCTTCTAAACCTAAAGTTCTGATTGAATGATCTAAAAGAATACACCAATAACAACGAGCGCTCAGTCAACTGTTGAGTCCGCTGAACGCGCTCATTAATTCGTCTATATAAATCGTGTATATTACCGCAATTAAACAGAAAATACTTTTTGACTCTACTAGATGATTTGGATTCTAGTAAAAATGAGTTCGTAATCGCGCGTAAAAATAATGAGATACGTCTGCTTTTATGGGTTTCACTGTGTTTTTCTAAAAACTTATTGACTTACCCTCGTACATAAATAATTAAATTGATAATTAAATAGAATGAGATATTTTTTTGATCGTTGCCAATACACGATTTATATATAGATGAATTAATATTACCGCAATTAAACGGAAAATATCTTTGACTATAATAATTGATTTGGATTCATTACGACAACTATAGTGTCGTAAATAAATAGAATGAGATATTTCTGATCGTTGGCACTTAATTTGGCGCGTTCAGCAGACTCGACATTTGACTGAGCGCTCGCTGTTATTGGTACATTCTTCTAAACCTAAAGTTCTGATTGAATGATCTAAAAGAATACACCAATAACAACGAGCGCTCAGTCAACTGTTGAGTCCGCTGAACGCGCTCATTAATTCATCTATATAAATCGTGTATTTTACCGCAATTAAACAGAAAATACTTTTTGACTCTACTAGTTGATTTGGATTCATTGGCTGCGTTCAGCACAGAAAGCAGCTTTGCAACTGTTGTAAAATTCTTTAATATGATTGGTCTTGCCCTTATTTCCTCATTAGATCTAAATGTATAAGCCAATTATATTCAAGAATTTTACAACAGTTGCAAAGCTGCTTTTTCTGCTGAACGCAGCCATTAAAACTAGTGCTGAATTACAGAATAAGTTGTTATTAACAATTGTTATTAAAGTTATATTACTATATATTAGTAACTAAATTTTTGAAGTAAATAATACGTTCTGTATAAAAACGAACATTTAAATTAAACAATATTTAAATGTAAATCTTATAGGACCGTACATGTGAGAAACACAACTAATAAGAAAATGCCTTTAACGGTCGAGCTGGATCTTAGATGCTAACTATAATTTCGTATGAATTTATATATTACATATGTATATCTTTTAAACCGCGTACCGAACAATTTTTCGGTCTTGAAACGCCTCTCTACGAAATCGCGATAATATCACGAGTTAAATTATTTAGCAATTTAACAGTTTTGCGATGCTTATAGCATTTTGGATCTTAATAATGTTAAACGACATATTAAAATCTGTCAATGAAAATCTGTAAATAATTAATTTATATTGCGAAAAATATTACCTCGGCCGAGAGTCAAACCTGAATCTCTTACATTCCATGCGAGCGTCCTCCCAGTTAGATCATCGAGGCCTTAGTAATATTCTAGATGCAATAATCGCACAGTGGATCAGACGACCCGAAATCTTGGCCAAAAACGAAGTACGGAATTTAAAGAAAAGAAACTGTTTATTGTTTAATAAACACTTCAGAGTACTTAAAAACTGATTCTTACATGTGTGTTCATTGATTAATAGCATTACTCGATATATTTATAAACTTAGAAAATCACATAAAATCAATATTGGAGAGCATAATGCATTCACTAATGAATTTTTGAATAATTTCGAAATATGCAGTTTTTTTGGTATTTTTTCATTAATGTATATTAAAAGATTATGAAATATGTAAAATAACTATTAAGAAAATATGTACGTTTAATATATTTGGTACAATTTATTCAACCGTAAATTGATATTTTTCATATGTACGCGTTGTCGATTCTCGCCGCACCTAAACTTCACATCCAAATGAACAAAATGAGGTACCATTTTGTTTGGTAAAATGGTACCTCATGTACTTTGAACTTGACCTACTCAATTTCGCTCGTTTTAATTTCTTTCAAAAAAATCTTAATATAAGCATATATGTTGAGCATATAACGATATATTACATTTAGATTAATTTGATGAAGTACATACAAATGAGCTATAGAGTAACTAGAAAGAGATGGAAAGTAAAGAGCAAGTGAAATATAAGTTTAGATGGCGTTACTGGGAAACTATCTTATTTCGGGCTTCACTACATCAAAGGTACCGAGAGAGAGTTACGCTACTGTATGTGTATATGATATACTGTGTCGACGCTGTACACGTGTTCCAAGCCACTCACTTGAAGAATTGAGAATAGCTGCAGTGGTAAAGTTTCAGCTTTCAGCCTGTTAGGCTGCGAGGCCAATAAATTTAAGAAAAAGTCAGTCCGGAGTGACTTTACAATTAGTACGGGCAATATTGAATTGAGTAAGTATACGCAGTAATACGTTTCTCTCACCAAAGGCGAAATTGCATTAGTGCATTTAGCAAAAAATAGATTTCGGTTTTTTGCCACATATATCGATATTCTTTTTGGTATTTTGTATCGTATATTAATGGTATTTGGTATCGTATACTTTGGATATAAACTTTCCATATTTACGCAGTAACTGCGTTTCATTTTCCATGTAAAAATTTCATATCTGAACGTTCAACAGGTTAATCAGCATCAATTTGGTCTCCTGATTAAACAAAATATGCAAGACGTTTAAATTCAATCAATCGATGGTGATCATTTCGCCAGATAACACAAGAAAATAAAGCAAAGTTCTCTCATATACTTGCACCTTCACAACTGACACATAATATTTACAAAGTATGTACACATAGAATATTTTATTTCGTTTTGTTCGTCTGTTCGTTTTTAACCATCACTATGGATTATGATTACAAAATTACCTCGTGATTTACAGATGTCTTATTTACGGGCAATTCAAAAAATACCGGGCGATACTGCCAGTGAGAAATTACGTTGGATCAGAAAAGTGACTTTGTACCAGAGCAGTAGCGATCTTGAACAATTTCCACCAGAATTACTGCCTATTTTAAATGTAGAAACTGCCATTAAAGAAAAGAAACATGAAGATATAACATTTGCTCTTAAGTGTGAAGACTCAGCGATAATAAACCGTGCATTTAAAGCCTTTTGGTTTTTTGATGGTAGCTATAAAGAAATTGTTAACGTCAGGTATTTTTTCGAACATCTTTTCCCTTACGTTTCTGTAAAAACAAGAACACGTATTGTGCTGACACTTGCACATCAATTGTCTGGCAAGGATCCAATTTTTGCGCAGGAAATATTTACAGAAATGGTTTCGATTTATGGCATTCAAACCGCTTATCCGTTGATCATAGCTTGCAATGAGACTTTCGCTTATAAAATAATTGTGGAGAAAGAATTAGTGTTACCTGTTAAAATTGTTAAAAAGATATATTATATCAATCCGGATTTGGCAGTACGTTTTCTCAAATTATTGAGACCTCGTCCCTCTAGACTAAATAGGACTTATCAAAATCCCTTTGCGATCGGCATTTATAAATACAAATCTCTCCTCCCTAAATTAATAAAGAAACGACTGGAGGCTTTTATAGAACTGTTTGTGATTCATAAAATTTCTCCACCTAAAATTACTTTGAGCAACAAGTGCGCCGAAATATTTCTTAAGAAAGCTCAGCAACACCTGATACTAAAGCCACAGTTATATATTCATATCTTACCACTCAAAAAAATTAATAAGGATTTAATGGAAAAAATATTCCCTAATCTGTTGCCAAGAATGTCTGACTTCAGTAAATATACTATGCTCAGTTACTTGGAACATTATCCATGTGATAAACAATACGATTTGATTCGTAAATCATTCATGATTAAATATGGTGTTAATATTCTTGAAGAAACAAGATATGTCCGGCCTGACTTATTACAGTTATTACCTGTCGAGGAACGAAACAGAATGGCTAAAATTAAAATTCTCGAGAAGCACAACTTAGGGGAGAATCGTTATAAAGATAAAGTCTCTATGGAACTCGATAATCTATGTGAACAGAAGTTCTCTTCCGTGACCGAAGAATCTTGCTGGTTTTATTATTTACCTGTTAACGAAATTATTCCGGTTATCAAAGATAAATTAATTAAAACTACAGATGAAAAAGATAGAATTGATCTCCTTATGCGAATGATCTATGCTTGTAATGTTAATAAAGATGATAATGCCTTGTTTGATGTCTTGACATATTTTTTAAATAGACATAAAAACGAAAACTCTGGGGTGTTCCAACGAATATTCCATCACCTTTTAGAAATATATAATTTACCTTATTTAAATGAGAAGCTGGTTTCTCTTGTATTAGACATTGTTCGATTGTGTTATGTAAAACATGAATTCATACCGGAAAGAATACTCGTGGCTATAATACATTTTAAACTTATACACAATATGCCAATTGAGGAGCTCATTGATATGCTTTTAGAAAGTAATCAATGTTACGAAAGTTTTAACATACTTAAAGAATATCCACAATATGAGAGGCAATGTCTTGTAACTTTCGCAAATCAAATTGAAAAAAAATCTTTTAAAGAGGTTGATGAAAAAAAGGATCTTTTCTGCCAATCGGAAAAAAAATCTTTTAAAGAGATTGATGAAAAAAAGTATTTTTTCTGCAAATTATTTGAAGCAATATATGATTTTAACAACAGGTATAAAACATCGTGCACCAAAATAGAAAAAATGACAATTAGAGATTATCCTTGGTTAATGGATGTTATTTACGAAATTCTACGTTCTGGCAAAAATTCTATCTTGAAAAATATATTGCAGGAAAATGAGCCAGAACTGTACTGCAGTTGGTTTCCTTCAAATATGGCAAATGTAACGTCAGGCGCGGCGCTCGCTCTATTGAAACGAGATTCACGAAACGTACTGGATAATTGGGAAGAATACTTAGCAAATTGCATGAAGAACTACAATTCAAAACATGTACAACGCTTTATCAAGGCCACGCGATGGTATAAAGACTTGCCCATTAAATTTTTTGAACGTTGCATGAATTATATTTACGATAAAAATACAGATGAAATACCGTCAAGCCTAGTTGTCTTGGCTCTTTTATGTCATGGTGATGAATTGACAAAACTGATCGATCCTTTCATACCCACAGAAACACTGATAGATATCAATCTTCCAAATGCTAAAAATAACTATAAAATTGTAAAATATTTACTATTGAGCATGAGACTTTCTAATCCACCAATACCTCTCGATCTCATAGTTAGATTGTGTGTAGGAGATTATTTATCAATGGCTTTGATGACACTAACAAATGTAAGTAGGCGAACTTCTTTGCCTAAAATTATATCAATTGCACAAAAAATGATGAGTATACCTGTGAGCACATGTAAGCATGGAGTTAGGCTGATGTATTTGATAGCGACTAAGCATGAGTTTATAGACTTTCTCCAGAAAACATGGGCAATCGAGAAGCATCATTCAACACGAC
>NW_017279259.1:3171-5950 GCF_001594065.2 Cyphomyrmex costatus | reverse complement strand
GTGAGTTATATATTGTTGTGTATCCTCCGCGATAATATTTTGTTACGATAAATAATAACATTTTCTCTTATTATACATATAATGTTGATTGAATCGTAAAACCTTTATATATGTTACATGTTACAATATTAGTGCGTATATTTTTAATAGAAAGTCATTGAATTTTTATAGAAAAAAATTGTTAAATAAATATTGAAATGTTCTTCAAATAAAATAATTATTTAATTTTTTCTATTTTTGCAAGATATGAGCCTAAAATTACGAGTATTTTCTCTCTTTTACAGAAAATTATTCAAAATGTTTCTTGAAAAAATGTATAAGAGCTGTTAGTTCGATGGATAAAATAGAGACATGCATATTTTTACATTGATATACTCGTCCTGAAACGTAATGCATAAATTATATATTAAAAATTTCTCAAAAATAAATAAATATACTTTAAAATAAATACCTTATTTTAATATATAATTTTATAAATGTTGCACAACACATATATCCATTTTAATTAATTATAAATTATTTAATACGCTTCACAATATTATTTATTTCAATGCATTATATTAAACCAATTTACATAAATAATGAACCTACTTTTTACGGCGCACGATGACTTTTCAATGAAATAATCTTCTATATCATCTTTCTTGAACTATCCTGTTATGAAAAAAAAGTAAAATTTTTGAGAGATTTCGAAAATAACAGAAAGTATATATACATATATATATATATAACAAAAAAAATTTTTTTCTAAATTGTGCGTCGTGAAATCTCCAAATGTACTTAAAATGAAATACATGTATATTTAATGTTTTAAAAAAGAAAGCGATGATGTGTGCTGAGTGCGCGCACACACACACACACACACACACACACACACACACACACACACACACACACACACACACACACACAAAGTACAAGCAACGTAGACTGAATATATTATATTTTCATTAACATTTCATAAAAGTTGCGAAATATGTCTGCAATAATTCTGAGGCAGTTCTGGAATAGTAAAAAGTTAATAATTCTTGCATATGGAACTTTGTTGAAACGTTGCTAAGCGTTACAGAAAGAATCTGCAATCTTTTTGAAATATTACCGAAAAGATTTCAGTTGTTTCTAAGACTTCAAAAATGATATTAAATATATATTATATATATAATAATATCCCATAAAAAATCTTTTTTTAAAAAAAGAAAAAAACATACGCCAAGTGCATATAAAAGATACTGAACTTCTTGATCAAAAACAGATATGAGATAAATATAATTGACCAAGTGTATTCTTCATTACGCCAGTTATATGTATATATACACACTTCTCAACAAAATTTAAAGGATCACTTGTTCCATCCTGCACAAATAGGCAAACTTTGAGATAGAATAACTTCGTCAAAACTCATCGTATCGAGATGTTTAAAAAAGAATATAAAGCTTGAAATCTCACTTTTCAGACCTGTACTTAAAAAAACGGTCCTATTGATATTTCGTGAAGTTGCACAATCATAAATAAAAGTGTGTCAAACCTAAAAGTTTTTTACTATATTTGCCAAGTTCCACGGAGCCAAGTAAAAATTGTGCACAAATGCAGTTTATAGCTTTCGAAAGAGTGAATCTTTACCTTCAATTTGTTATTTTGTTGAGCTCTGTTCGATTTTTTTTCACCGAGTTATTAACGTTTAAGTAAAAATGACCTTTTTGCATTTGTGCACCAAACCGCACAATATATTACAATAATTACAATTATTTTATACTTATCTATCAGAACAATTTGTAGATTTATGTAGTAGGTTTTAGATTTGTGTCTTCATAAAATAAAGTAGGTTTTACATTTTTCTTCTTAAAATAAATGTATCTCTTAAAAAATATTTTTTAATGTAGTAATTCTCTTTTTATTATTAGTTTATGCAAAAAGAAATTTAAATCTAACTTGGCAGTACAAGTTATTAATTTAAACAGATATTGTTTTTGTTAAATTAAAAGTCATTTTAAATTAATCGAATCATAAAAAATAACAATAAAAACGAATTTTTCTATAATGCACAAAACCATCTATCACATAGCATATTTATTTCAAATTATCCATGATTAAAGACTTCACAAAATCTCTCAACAAGACTTTCTAATATAGAAAAATAAAAAACAAAATAGACAAATGTATAATAGTCGCCAAAGAAGCAGTAGAAGATTATATATTAGTACATGTAGAATGGGTTGAGAATAGAAGAATATGATCAGTCTCTCGAATTTTCCAGGATACTGCCGCTATTGCCGTTGTTTGGTTCGTGAATTCTCTCGACGTCTTTGTGTACTTCTTGACGTGTGACGTTGTGTTTCGTGGATCCATGATTCTCGTCATATCGCTGCCTATTATTTTCTGTCTCTTCCAGTTTACGTAGCTGCGTATTTCGAGCGCGAGGTGCTGATCTATTCTTCGATTTTGCGCGCGCCTTCTTACGTTTGGATTCACAATGTGATTGGTCGCATTCAGCAGACTCAACTGTTGCGGAGCAGATCTGTGAGCGCTCCCTGCTATTGGCTCATCTAAAAGAATATACCAATAACAGTGAGCGCTCACGGATACGCTCCGCAACGGTTGAGTCTGCTGAACGCAACCATTCTTTTGCTATAACATGGATTAATATAATTATACTATACCCATAAAAAACCTTTTTTTAAAAAAAGAAAAAAACATACGCCAAGTGCATATAAAAGATACTGAACTTCTTGATCAAAAACAGATATGAGATAAATATAATTGACCAAGTGTATTCTTCATT
>NW_017279259.1:0-3122 GCF_001594065.2 Cyphomyrmex costatus | reverse complement strand
GTGTGTGTGTGTGTGTGTGTGATGTGTGCGTGCGTGCGTGCGTGCGTGTGCGTGGCGTGTGCGCGTGCGTGTGTGCGTGCATGTGTTGTGTGTGTGTGTAAATTTAAATATACACTAAACCAAAACTGTACAATAAAATATTCCTTTAATTAATGAAAATTAGTCCAATGAACTCTTAGGTTATAACTATTACTAGAATTTATTGCAAGAATGAATATATAATTATATAAATGAATTCACTTATAGTATCAATGAATAAATTGGACATTAATTAATGTAAATAACATTAATAAGTCGAACGTTGATTAATGATCATTCATTGGATCAAAATTTTTTTCAGTGTACACCTCGTGCAACGACGATCGTATGCACGATTGATGCTTCGACTGTTCCTGAGCGTCGTACAAATATCTCATATAATCGTCAAAGGCTATCGTTTTCGCATGTGGCGGTTAATTTGACATCACATATAATTCGCGCGCTTGTAAAACTTCACACAATTGCAATTGTTTTTTTCTAGAAGTATATACAACTTGAAGTATTAGGTATATAAATAAGTTTCCGCCGTTTTTTCATAAAAAATTGGGCATTTATTGTGAAAGAAAGGTACCTAATGTTTTATTCGAAGTATTAGCTGCGTTCAGCAGAGAAAGCAGCTTTGCTACTGTTACAAAATTCTTTACTATGATTGGTCTTGCTCTTACTTCCTCATTAGATCTAAATGTATAGCCAAATAATATTCAAGAATTTTACAACATTTACAAAGCTGCTTTTTCTGCTGAACGCACCCAATTTTAACCATAACGTACTGGTGGCGCCATCTTTTCAAACGGCGGAAACTTATTTACACCTAATAATTCGCATAAATTAATTATTCAATTAATCAATAGACGGCGGATAATGACAAATTTTCGCGAATTTCGAAAATGTCCCGGCTATAATAAAAGAGCATGTAGAACGACTCGAGGTTACTCTTGCGACATCGGCAAGAGATTACCCTTTTTGTGAGAATCGTGGATCCCTTCACAAGACGGACACGGATCGTCCCCTGGTGGAAGAGTTCTTCGAGGATAGAGCTTTCCTGCGACGAGTCCTGGCGAACGACTGCGGCAGCAGGAGTCTACAGCTCCAGAGATCTTCGAGGCGACTCACCAGCGAGGAGCACCACCGAGGAGCCAAGCAGTAGCAGAACAGCAAGGAACACCTTGAGCAGAAGCCGAGCAGCGAGGAGCAGCACCTTCACCGAGGAGTCCAGCAGTTACCGAGCAACGAGGAATAACATCCCCTCCAGCAACCTGGCGGCTACATAAGCTGGAAGATTCTCCGCTGCAGCTCACAAGACCTCCAGACTTCTTCCTTACCAGAAGAGACCTGAGATTTAGGAAACCGATCTCGCCGAGGTTCCTGATTCCTTCACCGCTATCACCGCTGCCGAAATCACCGAGCGACTTCGCTTCAAAGGAAACGCAGACGCAAAGCGACTGGGATCAAGAGGAGATATCCTACATTCCTCCAGGATCACCTCCTAGATTCACATCGCCGCACAGTGGGATAGAAACCAGAAAAAGTGGCCAAAAGTTACCTATTTTATATCCATTAATGAAGTCTCTTATCGTTATCTACACATATTAAAGTAGTTAAAAACAAAAATTTATGTTGATATATATTAATTACTAATTGAAATATGTGGTATGTAGCCTTTGCTTACTGTAAATTAACATGGATTTGTCTAATATAGATTTACTGTTGTAACTACGTTAGTTGAATTTCTTATCAATATCTATAGTATATATGTATGAAAATAGTTAAAGACAATTTATCTTGATATTGCAAATTGAAATATCTGGCTTTAATATATAGGTATATTTGTATATAATTTTGCGAAAGTTATGTTGATATAATTGCGTTGAGCCAACTTTCAATTCACTGTCCTTCTACGTCCTACTTCCAAATCATATAAAAATGAAGTATCAATGCATTGTTCCTGATGTGTACAAACATCTACATATGCGCCTTTTGGAAAATTTCGATATAATCGTTGTTCTTAGCAAAAATGGATCGAGCGCGTGCTCTGTGTACGTCTACTCGATAGTGGAATAGATTGCCGAAGAAGTGTTCAAAATTCAAAGTCAAATTATATTAACCAAAGTTATATTTAAGTTATTTTGAGTCGCTAAATACGAATCCAAAATCAGAATTTGAAATGGCGGATTTAATATGACAAACCAAAATGCAAAAAAAGAGTGGTATTTTTATATCAATTTGTTTTTACAGGTTTATTAGATCGCTGAACACGAACAGTATATCAGAATTATAGAATTAAAAATAGTAGACCTCATATAACGGACAAAAATGGAAAAGTAGTAATTAAATATCAATTTGTACATATGTATTTTCAGTTTTTTTGAATCACTGAACATGAATCTGAGGTAGGATCAAAATGTGCACAAATTGAAAATTTGGATAATTTTGAAATTTTTTGAAGCAAGTAAAATATTTTAAATTTACGAAAATTTTGATAATTGTAAAAATTGTCAAAATTTTGATAATTTAAAAAATATTAATATTTTGGTTCGATATATCGGATTTTGAAAAATGTATTTCAGATTCTGAATTTGAAATTTTGAATTCAGATTCAAATTCAGCAAGGTCGAAAATCTATGTATGCATAATTTCAGAAGACTCCGATTAATAATTCAAAAGTTTGTCCGCCATTTTGAAATTTGAAATTTTGAATTCAGATTTACATTCATCAAGATCGAAAACACTATATAAGCGTGTATTTCCATAAATTTCATTAAAGTAAAATTATAGTTCAATTTTGGCCACTTTTTCGGGTTTCTATCCCACTGTGCGTCGAGCTCACTTCCAGAATCGTACCATCCATGATATAAATACAAGGGTATGTTATTGCGTACGCGTACATGTTCCATCTCGAACGGTTTTTCACAAATGTAACAATGAGTCGCGTCTGTAAATTTTGTCCTTTCCTCCGTCGTAAACTGATTCATACGTGAATTCCTAACGAACAGCGACTTTACGCGATGTGTCAGATGGTGCAATTCGTCGACAAACCACGCTACGCAATTCGCTCCGCGACAATATCTGTACGTCGACATGGT
>NW_017279258.1:370-980 GCF_001594065.2 Cyphomyrmex costatus | reverse complement strand
ACTTCGTGGGATACAACCAAATGAATTTGGTAAAACTATCAATGACTGCTAAAATGTGATTATAATTCTTGTTGGTTGTGTCTAGAGGCCCTAAGTGATCTAGATGATAAGTGTTCAAAGGCACATCACCCTTAGCCAATGGGTTAAGGAAACCTTCTTGTTTATCCGACTTTCTATTACCTAATATGCAAGGTATGCAATTCGCGATCACATTCTCCGTTTTCTTCATCAATTCCGGTATATAATATTCTTGTTTTATCGCTTGTTCAGTGCGTTTTACTGAGGAATGACCATCGCCATGGACCATCTGGATAACTTCATTCTGCATCTCTTTAGGTACAACTAGTAACTCATGTCCATCCTGATACTTATACAAAATATTGCTTCTGATAACATAATCATCATACGGTTTTTCCTTTAGAATTTCCGTGATGGTCCGTAGCTCCGAATCCCTCCTTTGTGCATCGGCTACTTTAACTAAAACACTGTCGTCATTACTAATAGCTAAAATTGGATAACGGCTGAGCGCATCTACATGCCGCATTCTAGAATTAATTCTATGTTCAACGATTGCATCAAACTCTTCAATTAGCAAAGCCCATCTCGCGAT
>NW_017279258.1:0-251 GCF_001594065.2 Cyphomyrmex costatus | reverse complement strand
CACCTCAAGTTCATAACTGGTATACCTTGACTCAACATCAGTCGTCTTAAGACTCATATAATACACAGGGTGCAATTTACCGTCGTCAGGATTTTTCTGCAAAAGAATGGCTCCTAAACCGTCATTACATGCGTCGGTGTATAACTCAGTCTCAAATTTTTGGTTAAAGATTTTCAAAACCGGATTGTGACTCAAATCCAATTTTAATTGCTCAAATGATTCTTTTACTCTAGTGCTAAATTCAAATGTAC
>NW_017279257.1:0-647 GCF_001594065.2 Cyphomyrmex costatus | reverse complement strand
GGACGAATATGCCCACTACGGCTTGCGCAATTGAGATCACGATCGAAGCCAGTGCGGCCCACCAGAATCCGTTTAGATCAAATGGCAGATTGAATATGTCTGCGATCCACTCGGTCAGCAACAATAGAAGTGCGTTGATCACCAGGAGCGCGAGCCCCAAGGTAACGACCACGAAGGGTAGTGACAGCGTCTTAATGATCGGGGCTATAAAACTGTTGATGATCGTAAAAATGAGGCCAACTGCCAAGAACTGTTTGCCCATCTCCTCGTCGGGGTCGCCAATCGACATGTTGTTGCCCAACAACCACGCGGTGAAGGCCAACGCCACCGAGCTCACAAACCACGTAGAGATGAACCGCATATGCCGAGCCTAACCCGACCGTCTACCGACGGACTTCGCCGCGCTCGAGCCGGATCTCGTCCGGTGGGTGTTCAATTGACAGTGATGCGGGGGAAGTGACGCATCATGTTCAGTGCTTGTCGGTGATTTTCAACCGATGATCCGGTGCAGGCATCGGAAATCACCCGGACGTGTGCGCCGGCTTCGGCCGCAGCGATAGCGAAGGGCAAAGAGACAGTCGAATTGAAGGCGTGGACTGGCAAGAACGTCGCGCCCGGCAAGACTGTCGCGTGGAAGGGTTGAGACC
>NW_017279256.1:0-340 GCF_001594065.2 Cyphomyrmex costatus | reverse complement strand
AAGAAAAATTGCATGCAAACTATGGTCCTTTGGGACAGAAATATCTGAAAGCGGTCTTAAGCGTTAAGAAAGCTGTCAACATAGACGTCGTGTATGGAGTATACTTTAGCGATGAGGGAACTATGCTCGGTGACAAACGTATCATCTTGAACAAAAACGATGACATAATTATAGATGGACAAAGATATGATGGAACACCGGGACTGTACGAAATGATCTTTATGAAATTTCCCAACGAAAGTATATGCACTGATGACGACGTACAGACTTACAAGAACATTCTGTTGATCACAAATGCTTATCGGCGTGGTCATAACGCTGGTAATCAAGTATTGGGTAA
>NW_017279255.1:0-542 GCF_001594065.2 Cyphomyrmex costatus | reverse complement strand
AATGGTTTCGCTGCGAGGTGTCAGCGTTAATTTTTTATAAGGATGGAGTTTCAGCCTTACTCCATCAACTTGCAGGTAGCTTTTTTGGTCGCTTTTAATTTTATGCTTTTGCAGGAAATCCATGCCCAGTATTCCTGCATAGTCGATAGGGTAGTCGTCCTTCACGATGTACATGGTGTGTTTTATTTCTTTGTCTCCTATCAATACGGTTGCTTTTATTTTTCCTATGGTTTTGATTTGATGGCCCGTCACTCCGGTGAGAGTTAGTGGCTTCTCGGTTATGGGCGTTGCGCCTTTTAAATTTCCTACTTTAATTAGCGTTAGTGTAGCGCCGGTATCAAATAATAGATTTATACGCCCTTTTTTTATTTCTTTTATTGGCAACGTTATTAGTCTAAGACCGCTATTCGCATGCTGTCCGGTGACTTGCGTTATTTGATGCTCTATCGCCGGTGGCGTTCTTCGCGTCTTCGTTCCTCCTTCTTCTTCGCTGCTAGTAGACGATGCTTCCTCGCTGTCGCTGTTTCGCTTGCTCCTTTGAT
>NW_017279252.1:815069-834150 GCF_001594065.2 Cyphomyrmex costatus | reverse complement strand
AGCTGATCAGAACTATGCGACCTTGAATTTCGTTAAAAAGTTAGCACCCCATTTTAAAAAAATGTAAAAAAAATATTTATTGAGTGGAACTCTTGTTATTAACTATAGGAAACTCTTCGTCTCGTCAAAAGGAAGTGGGAACTCTAATCAGAACTCCTGAGTACTATAGTTCGGGTGCTAGCTTAACATACCCCAACAATGGATGGAGTTTTTAACTTAATTTTCTACTATATACTATATAATTAGAGGTCCTTTCAAGCGACAGAAATGTTTCACAGTTCTCAAAAGCTATTATTAAAATCCGTTATTGAAATACAAGTACAAATAAGAATTATGCGGTCAAAAAAAAGCATTAATATATTACTTAAATAAAAAATATCACAAATATCAGAATGATACTGCGAAGCTCGTAATATGTACAAAAATTATGTTTTGTCTAGCATAATTTAAATTTCTTTTACGGCTGATTGTGTATAGACTCCTGTCTGACAATGACAAGAAACCCTTCATCGAGGAGGCCGATCGTCTGCGCGTTATCCACAAACGCGAGCACCCCGATTACAAGTATCAACCACGACGTCGGAAGCAGAATGGGCCGTCCTCCGGCCGCGATAGTTCGCCCACGAGGAGTCAGAGCAACGTGACGTTCAGCGTTACCAGGTCGTTGAAGCAGGAGGACATGAGTCCTAGAGGCGTTCAAGGACCCAATTCACCGCAGAGTGGCGTGAGCTCTTCGCCACCCACGACACCCAGTCAGGGTCTTTCACCGCCGACACCCCCAACGACGCCCAGGGGACAGCACTATATCAATCAGGTATCTAACACGAGTCCCTTGCGATCGTTTTTCGACGAGAATTTTCGATTTGATGAGATGTGATTTAGATAATTAATATACAATATTAACGATATACATATTTCTGCTATTTCAAATTATTTAATTATAAATGTTAGTAATGATAAAATAATTTAAATTTAAGCAGTAAGTTGTCTGTTATTTAATTTTCACTTTGTGATTATTATATTTAATGGAGAAAAGAGTAATTTACAGTTTAAAACTATTTCTTGCAAATGGCAGCAAAAATTAAATATTTCGTCTTCTATTTCGTCTAATTGATTGATTAGCTTTTAATATGAATTAAAGAATTTGTATTACTTGAAAAAATTAAAATACTAAAAAATTATAAAGTTTTATAAAATTACGAAATTATTTATTATGAAATTATAAGACTATTATGAATTACAAAGACGCGATTTAATATTATTGATGCTCATTAGCTCGCTAAGAGCTCGACTTCTCTCGTAAATATAATTATTCCAAGCTTTCGCACGCGCGCGAGCTGTTTGCATTTCCAGTTAATCGTTCTAATCGTTGATGTTCTGCGAAATGAAGACGCTTGATTTGCAGAGCAATCAGCTTCCACAGAACAACACGGTGTATTACCAGGATTTGGTCAACGGTACGTCGAGTGAGTCCCCGCATCAACAACCGGCGGTTGATCTTCGATATATCGAGGTCGGAGATGGCCTCCCCGGCGAGGAGAACCAGTTGAATGGCCTCGGCACTTTGGGCGGGCTCGACTTGAATCTCCCGGTGAACTTCCAGGAGTGCGAGGTCGAGAGCAATGAGCTCGACCAATACTTACCGCCCCAGACTGCACCGATACATCAGTACCCGCCCGTGCAAGTCACCACCGCCTCGCAATGGTTACTCAACAGGTAGACAGACCGTCGTAATTGCGCTCTTTCACAATGACTTCAAATCAAAGGGTGCGTCCTAAAAAGAACGTAGAGTCAATGGCGGTACTTTGAAAGTTTCGACTTAAAAAGAGTTACACTTAAAACAGAGATCATCAGTAAAAATCTGGATGCTCGAGACAAATATGGCGGCGTGGAAGGGCACTTCTCGAATCTCTTCTTAAATTTTGGAAGGAGAAAATAATTAAATTATAAAAATCATTCGATGTGAAAAAACTTAAACGCTTGCTGATCAATGCGTGGTCATGCGTTATTCATGTGAAAATTTGCTGGAAATCCTCGGAGATTGGCTTTAATATTAACATTTTAATTTTGTATGAATATTAATTTTTGCCCTTCTTTCGTTTCCTCTCTAATTAAATGTGAGTATATTTATTTTGGACGGTGTTAGTTGACTCTCTTACTTTCTTTTTTAGATGTTAATAGCCACTTAACTAAACCTTGTTATATTTTTGTTTATAATTTTACATGTCCTTTTTTACTCTTCATTCGATATAATTATTGTTTATTAGCATCGAACAAAAGTTGCTAAAGACACGTTGTGTAAAATGACCCGGTAGATTTCTCGAAATTTGCTTTGTTGATTTTTTTTGTCCGCGTTTCTATCTCTGTATGATTTATGAGATGTCGGGACACTTTGCTTCGCTTCCAGATACGAGGAGGAGATCGAGAGACCGATCAAGCGTCACTGTTCAGAACAGGCGATCGCGGAGGTGTCATGGGAGGACAGGACTCAGGAGATGGTTAGGTACCACGAGCTGCAGCCTCCCCTTCCGCCGGTCCAGTACATAGCCGCCCATAACACGCACCATTCGCACGCGAGTACCCAGATGGGCCATCCGCACGTATCCACGCCCTACGCGCAATACGCACATCGCTACGTGTCTGGCATTGAGACGTGGCCGAATTATATGTAGACCAAAGCGAGGTAAACATGCTCGATATATTTTTCGTTTCACGATGCCGAGAGGCACGTCGCGGTACTCGCGATTGGAAAAAGAATTCGCGTAGACCGTCCCGGATCAACCGCGAAATATTCGATGGACAAATTTTCGAAATTCCACGTGATTCTCTATGGTTGACGTCATTGTTTTAAATTTTCAGTATTCAACTCTCCGTCTACAATCTGAATCTTTTTTTTTGGCACAAACAAAATTTCATTCTCAAATTTTTCTCTGAGAAATAAAGTTAGTAAAGGAGGACGGAGTCCGATTCCCTCTTTTAAAATATCTTCATGGAAAGAACGATTTTACTGAAATGCCCGAAAAGTTAGCTAAATCTAATAATAATTTTGTTAGATGATCAAAACAATTACGTAGAAATCTCAAGCATGAGAGCAACGCTACAATAAATTTTAATATTCTAAATAGTAATCAGGTTGAACGTCCTATATATATATATATAATTATATATATCCTATATATATAATTTTGATGGTGCAACATAAAAAAATTATTTTTAGATCTTTATTTGACTAAATTTTATAGATAGATATTTTAATAAATATCTATTAAAATATTTGATAGATATTTTAACAAAAGTCTTTTCTATATTATTAAACACAAATATTTGGTAATGTAATAGAGATGTTGAAAAGTAATCGTGAATTTTTCCACATTTTTTGAAAGCCTGAAACAATAAAAAAACAAACAGATTGCAGACGGAAGATTAAAATGTATTTCGAAGTTCGAAGTTACATAATTATCGAAATTATCTTGAAATTATTTAAGAATTAAAGACTTATTTTTCGTAATTTTTGCAATTTATTCGTATAAACGATCTTATTTTGAACTACACAGTTATATTTCTTATTAAGAAAAAGTCGCCGCCGAGGAATTTGTTTACGAAATATTTTCTGACAGATCCAGGACATCCTGTAGATATAACGGCGCTGAAAAATTTCGTACGAAATGCGTCGAGTAAAGTAAAGAAAGTAAAATAAAGATTATTTTATTACACATCGACTATTTTGTTACATTGATCTATAGTTGCTTGTATAAATGAAAATGATTGTAGAAATAATTGTATAAGCAAATGATTATATAAATGAATTGTGATTGGATCAATCGCCGCGGTATTAAATCTCTGCGGTGTTAAATCCCTGCGATGTTTCTGGGCCACACAGAGCCTTAAGGATAGCCAAATACAACGTAATTAACAATTAATTACAGAGATTTATTAATAGTACATGCGCGAGTCTGTGCGTGGGATGCACGACTAAATGCGAGTTTCGAGTGATAAAGTTTATCATTAGTATAACGTAGATATTTCGGATATTCATTCGTATCGATTTAAGATATCGGCATTTCCGCCTCAAGAAGGAACTGCTGTCATCGTCTTTGACATTTGACGACATTAAATTTTTGAAAGAGATAGACGAGAGGAAAAAGAAATGCTGCTTATATCGCGAGCCTTTCAAGTTCTTTTCGAAATAATTCTCGTACAAATTAAACTCTTATCGCTCTTCTATCGCAATGTCAGTATCGCGATAATTATCGTGCAAACGCTTGCATAATATCCTGTAAATATAATAATATGCTTTAAATAAATTGAAACAAGTTAAAATAACTCGTTGCATCAGATAGCATATTTCGCGCGAACTGTAAAAAGGATGATATATACTCTTTTATGAAAAATTTATATATCATGAATATCTTGAAAACAGGCATTTCATAATTTTTTTAATTTGACGCGAATATGCATTTCTCTCCCCAATTTCAATGAAAAATGAAGGGAAGATATACGAGTGCAGAGTTAATTGCACTAAAATTTACTGTAGATGTATCTACCAGAGATACTCAAGCCAGAGTCCGGCAAAATCACATTGTTTGAGTTTCAATTTTTCTGAGTTTTTAATCTCCTTTTTAATATACAACGATTTTACTATTCATAATTTTCTTCGATTCAATATTTAATTTTGATATTAATTTGATTCAATATATAATATTTAATTTAATTAAATATAAATTTTTTGTTTTTATAGACAATTTTCTTTCATTGCACAATGTTTATTTAACAAAAAGAGAATATAATGCATGGATCTTTATGGATTTTGATTTTCTTCAATACGACGAATCTATATTAAAAATAAATCATGCTGTGTCTGAGCGTTTTGTTGAATGGGCCTTGCAAATAATACTTTTTAATATATAAAAGATCTCTGTTATATGAAAATTTGAATTCCGATGAGTTAGTTTTTATTATATATTGAAAAGGAGATCAAAATCCGTAAAGAGTTCTTATAATCTTGACAATTAATTAAACCGTTGCATTTGACACATTTTTGTTAAATTAAATGTTGATATCTTCAGAAGAGATCTCCTTTTTCAAGTTAGAATCGAACTGCATGACGAATTGATTAAGTTGTGAATATTTTCTACTACATACAATTTACTGGTAATTGTTTTTTTGCAATAAAAAAAAAATTGTTGCTTTGCAACCCGAGAAACGGATCGACGGATCCTGCTCGACGTATGAAAATGGCGGATTGGCCATTCTCCGGCTTGAGAGTCTTTACTACGTGGACGAGGCGCGGCCACGATACTCACCATGACATCATTCCATGACAGCCGGCCATTCCAAAGCGCAGAATTTCAGGCCAAACAAACAAGCGGCCGCTCGATATACACGGTGCCTGGCGGCGCGAGCGTTTCAAATGTAATAATATAGTATATAGTATATACATATATATATATATATATATATATATATGTGTGTGTATACGCGAGACACGCGCGAACGTTATAAACCGGCGATCGGCTCGCTCGCGCACGTCTCGTTCAAATAAACGGCTGAAATACGATCGAGGGTGGCAACAAATGTGCACTTGGCGCTTTCCGTTTAACAGACCGAGTATTTCGGGACCCGGAATTCGGGATACGGCGACGATCGTCTCGACTGTCGCGACTATAAAAGATTTTCGCCACTTTAACTCTTTAAAGTTTTCTAGTTTTAAGAATTAGAAAAAAAAATAAAGAGCCAGTTGAACCAAGCTTAAATTAATCATTGGTGGAAATGGGAATAAAAGCTAAATTTTAATCGAGCATTTTTATGAATTGGAGATTCGATGGTCTTTAATGGTTCAGTCGTGAATTGTTCCACGCTTTTAATGAGATCTAATTATAAGTGCTATCTTCGATTTTAGCTCGATCGAATCGATCGGCGGACATCAATTAGACCGGATATATCGAGGACCGAACTGGCCTGATATCGAGCGTGCAGCTATTGTAAATGAACTTACAGCTCCATATTAAAACACATAGATGACGTAGACTATACATATACATTATTAACACTTACTAGTTACTACGCTGACACAGCCGTGCTTTTGTACTTAGATATTTATTCACCGCATTTTTACGAGGATTGATAGGAAGCGTAGGTTAACGTCTCAGCGTAGCTGTGCACACTGAAGGGCGAGCATTAAACCATAACTTATAAGTGCGATGTACGCTAATTTGTAGAAATAAAGCAACAAGAGAGACTAAAATCTGTCGCATTTAATTCCCCTCTCGTTCCCAACTTCCCGGAAATTGGGTGCCGATATATTTTATACATCTTTAAAGATATATTAGAGATTGTTTCGTAACACGTAAATGTAATTTCAGAAATTATCTCAGAATATAATTGCTTCATTTCAAGGAAGAGTTAGATTTCTAAAAGGTAAGAATTTTATACTAAAGGGCTTAGAGTAAATCCAGCCAAATTTGCGGAACCATGCAACCGAGATCAACATGTGGAGCTTATCTTTCTCGCTTTCTCAAACGATATTATTTGCAACGATACACGCATAGCGGAATGAAATAGTACGCGGACTAGGTCACACGCAGTAACAACGGACCTCAAATATTTGTCGAGCCCTTTACTTTCCCCTTTTAATGGCCCGAAAACCGCGAACGGACTATTCTTTCGGTCGAGCAAACAGGGGGCTTATCGAAATCTAACCGACGAGGGACGTGGGAATGTCACGACTTTTTATACCACTTATCCGCGTCTAAGAGATTAAAAATAGAGAAGGTCCACGTGTGTGTGTATGTATATTTCTAACACGCACAACTCGATGGAAAAATTATTACAATTAGTTTAAACGAGAACCTTCACAGAGATATTTTTTCGAATTTAATAATTTTATAAATAACTCTTCGAAACTGACGTCAAAACCAATGACATAGTTATTAACGTTGAGTATATAAGACCTATTTAATTTATGTTAATTAAATGACGCTAATTAATTTTAAGGAATCGAAATGACGCAGCGTATAAAAATGAATGAATACAGTGTACTTATTATTTTCAAATCTACATTTAGCTAAATTTTTAGATATTTTAGCAAAACCATTCTTTCCTTGTAGATTGTTGAATTTTTCTTTGTTTGTATATAATTTGTGAACTTTATATTTTCTGTAGGATAAGTATTTATGTTACAATTTTGATATTTATTTTTTATCGATTTATGTCAAGTTTAGAGTTAGATTTCGAGCAGACAATTCCATAGTGAAAATAAATCGGTAAATCGCGGCGATCGTTCACGATGAGTTAGATCAACTCGCTTGACTTTTTTTCTCCTCGTCATCTCTCGGCGAAAGAAGAGACCGTTGAGCTTGGCGAGAGTCAGTCCTTCCATCCCGCCGTATCATCGTACAGCCGTCTGATTTTTTTCCTTACAGTCGTTGTCAGACATTGGGATTTCGATAAAGCACCGACAAGTTGCGGGCAACGGAACGGAACAAACGACGGAAATGGCGCTTTCTTGACCTCTTGCGGCACGACAGAATTCCATGAACAGGACGAGAATGATGTAGTCGGAGAAACAATCGTAACGCAAACGCGACAGTACCGCCCATTGAAGTATATACGGGCAGCTGGGTGTCGGAAAGACCGCCATTTATACGCTTTATCTACTTTAATTTCGTCGCGCATATACGATATGTATATTCGATTTACTGGAATACGGTCGATCTTTAACATCGAATGACTTCCGGGTGTTAGTTCCCGGAAATCGTGGAATTCATGCCTATCTGTTCTTTCTCCCTCCCCTTCTCTCTTTTTCCATATTTTTACGAGTTTAATGATATTATTAATAAAGTTGCCAACAAAATGTTTAAAATGTATTAACGACAAATTTGTTAATAAAAAATTTTAATTAATTTTATGAAACTTACAAGCAATGTTTTATATTATAAATAGCTTCAATCAAACTCTGATTATTTATGATAGCAAAGTTGTTCAAAACAAAATTTCGAATAATTCATTGCCTTAATTTGAGTTATCTCTCAAATAACAAAAAAAGAAATCAAATTTTATAGATATATTAATAAAATAGTACAAATATTATTCGGCTAGTTAATTACCAATTAATCGGAGTTGGGATGCTTAAAACGTATTGTTGTATTATTAAATGTTAGATGATCGAAATATCATTCGTGGCTTTAGACTGAATCGTGTAATACTCGAGGAAAATGGTATATTACAACTATAAAAATCATTAATACTAAATATAAAATACATGAATGTCTTGAATATATGTATGTCAAATATTTGATTATCGTATTGTTGCATCAACTTGCTATAAAATTTGCATAAAAATATGTTGATCGACTAGAATTACATTTTTCATCAGTCCTGAGTACTCCGCCTTCACTCACGAATAAAGGACATTTTCCTTTTGCTGGGGTACGCTCTCGGACCGATCGAGTGCGATGACATTTCATACGATAAATAAATATTTGAGCGAGCACGATAATACCTATATCGATAAAATTTTCGACAGTTCAGGCATTCAGCGTCTTGCAGAATAAAGAGTTATAAATCCCTACAGCTGTTCCAGATTGTGCTACGTTTTATCGGCCAGTTTTATATATTCTGCTTACTATCTATCCATTCATCGAAATCTCGCCTCGCGGCACGCGTGTGCCATTGTGATTGTTATAGGAGAGTCTTGAAATCCACCATCGATATTTCTCGCGAAAAATTCATCACGAAATAAAATCGAAGTTTCGTGAGACATGAAACAGCGTAAGAATCATTGATATTATCGTTGAATTATTATCTACGATTAAGTAGAAAAATATCATTTATGCGTAAATAGAATCGTGCGTATACAAAGAAGCTTTATTACCTCGGAGCATTTAATGAATTAATGTCGTTCTATGTCTCGTGGCTTCGATTGAGATATCTTGTAGAAAATATTTACGTGATCGTGATGAGACTTGCGTCTCGTGATTCAATATTATATATGTATAGTATATAGATATATAATATATATATATATGTATATAATATATAATATATACGCATATAAATATATGTGTGAATGTATGTAATATTTATCTAGTAGATAAGGAAGGATCGAAGGCTTATCAACTGACAGCGATAGTTCTAATTAGCGCGGCAATTAGGCCGTTTTAAGAATAATTCTGATAACAACCGCGGAGATAAGTTTCGTCCACTTACATCCACGCTGAAATTATCAATTAAATTGGCCGAGAGGTCGCGACACAGTCGTTTTCTGGTCGTTAAAGATGACACCTCTTCGCTCTTCGTTGTTCTTCCACGAGCACGGAGAGGACTAAGTCGCGATTATACAGCAATCTAATCGATCGCTCTTTCGGTACACATTAAACAGGCCCCATCACGTGTGAAACTAGACGAAGCTGCATACCCATACAGACGAAGGGTTGGTTTACCATGATGCGTGGTCAATGGTAAGTTAAATACGATTAGCGATTTATCATGGCGTTTCCATGGTAATTACGCAGTAGATATCGATAAACCATGCACCTAGGTACATAGCAGGGCGCCGCGCCGATATATGCAGCTTATCAGTGAGGACCAAAGCGATTCGCGTCCAGGAATTTTAATCTTTCGCTGCGCACAAAGTTCTCTAATGTTCATTTTTACCAACGTGGATTAACTTTAATCTTCTTTTTACTTCTTTTTAATTCTAAGAATAAAAAAGAGATAGAGAGTAAATTAAACTGAGATTAAAATTAAGTTACATTGATAGAATGAACAAAGAGTTTTGTTGTAGTATCTAAAAATCTAATTGGATATATGTAAATGTGAAAATAATTTTGTTTTTCTTCTTATCAGTATAACGAAAAATTATTTTCACAATCGATCATCCAATCGCAGTTGGCGAGCAATTTTTCGTTTCCTCTGCTTCAAATATTCATTAAACGTTAAAAATTCAACGGAATTATTTGCATCTCATCGTATCTTGCGTTTATTATTAGTATTTTCATTGTGTACACTTTTTTTGTATTATATCTGAAGAGGGCTTAAACTTAAAGCCGAAACATGTAATATGTATATTTTCTGTTCTATTAAATTATTTAGTATTTATTAATGTTTATTATAATTTAGTTTTCGAATGTTTATTACTTTGTTTACTCTTATCGCCTTTAGTATCACACAATTGTTTTTTTAATTTTGTTGAACCATTAAAATGATTATGTAATAATCTCGGTTTTATCAGTACAGATTACCTTTAATCTTAATTCAATTTACACTTAATTTTTTTCTAATTTTTAGAACTAAAAAAGATAAAGAGTTAAACTGGTCTCTAGAATGTTAAAACTTTTTGCAGCATTACTCATTATGCTTGAATTTTCTACATAACTAGTTTGAGAGAAATGGGTCAAAAAAATTACTTTTAAAGCTGTTAAATTTTTAGATACTTTAGCAAAACTGTTCTTTCTGTGCGTAAATAATGCATTTCGATAAATCTTGCGGGAGTTTGCAACGCAATATATGTATTTTCGCGACAAATTGTATCTTATATATTCGTTATTTAGTACTAATTATCCATTACGAGTAATTATAACGAATATATTTTACGACCTTATTGACGTCTTATCTTATGATCGTTTCGAGAACTCACATTGCCGTCGTTTCGACGAAATTGTAATACGCTTCTTCGTCCCTTAGTGGCTGATATCGCGCGTCCCTTCTTCTTCGGCGCCCGTCCAAGCGCGGCACATCTTAATTGCCAGCGGCGAGTAAAGATAATTGGCATTTGGCAGCGAGTGATCCGCGATACGCTCATGGCGGCGCGGTAGCTTCTTCTCAGAAAGAAGTACGTCTGTTTGTACGTTTTATAGGTCTTGAATTTACCGCAGGCTCTTCTGCGCTGAGACCCGCGGCCGCGTCGCCTTCTTCGCCCAACATCGATGGCAGATACGACGAGAGAAACCGTCTGAAAGACAGGGGGGACCCCAATCTTCTTACCCCTTGGCTTCTCCTCTCTCACTTCGTTTCTTTTTCCTCCATTTTTCTGCGCAGACGGTTTTCTCCACGGTACTTACTGACGTCGATGATGCATTAACGTAATTGCGTTTGCGTCTCGTTCACAAGATAAGACGGGAGAACTCGCCGAAAGACCACCCTTCTTTCAATCTGAAAATTCGAGCTCGCCTCAAAAATTACTACCTCATGCCGCACGAATCACGATTATCGTGGAAATCTACCGAATTTAATTTAATACTTACATTATTATTATTATATTCATTATATCTATTAATTATTCTATTTGCGTCCATTCACATTATAATTAAATATTTTAATTTATATATGGAAAGAATGATTTTGCTAAAAGTTTTGAAAATTTTCTGAATACAGATTTGAAAAATAACTTTGTTAGTGATTGTATAATTTTTATATGAAGAGTTTCGCTTACTATGTCGTTCTCCAAAGGCCGAAATTCCCGATGAAGGAATTTCGTCAATTCTACATTTCTGAGAGTCCGTTACGTAACTTCTTTTTTTAGAGAACATCAGAACAGGACAAATATTTTTTGTATATATGTATTATGTGTGTACATGTATATACGTACATACATTTCTTTTCATTTTTCACTCGTTTTCGTTCTACGGAAAAGTTACATGATTGATATCCTGATCCGAAAATTGTAGACTGCAACGGTCAGAAAAACGATTAATGCCGCGACGTCACCTAAGGTGGAGGATAAGAGAAAGAAGTGAGAGGAGATCTCGAGGCCTTCTGCACTGTCTCAAGCACTCTCCTTGTGAGTGACTCTCGACTGGTATGGCTGACAAAGAGCGAGTATCCACCATAGTATCGAGGTACTAGAGCCACCATGTGTACGGGCATACCCGTGAATACTAGAGGCTTAACAAGGTTCGTGCTATATGAATATTCGCATTATCGTCGTGGTCTTTCAACATTCCGACAAGAATCGCCGAACAAGTCCGAGGGACCAGCGCTCGATGACATCGCGAAGAAGTTCGACGAGATAAATCACGGAGAAAAAGAAACAGAAAAGAATAAAAACACATAAATGACAAACGAATGATTATTTCCATAAATTATTGAATAAAGATATCAACGATTAATCTACAACGTATTGCCGCCGTCGTTTTGTCGGCCTTCGATAGTAAAGACGTCACAATACTCCGGGCGACGGCGACGTTTATGTACCGAGGATTTTAACCCTCTCTCTCTCTTTCTTTCTCTCTCTCTCTCTCTCTCTCTTTGTTTTTCTTATTTCTTTTTTAATGGGCGACTTCGACGAACCATAGAACCGTGACACGTAGCAGGTACGTCTCACTTCTCGGGCCCGATTTTAAGAAGCTTTTGAAATTTGAGACTCGATACCGACACGTGGCCCACCGATTCGTCTCGTGTACAAGCCTTGTAATCGAGTCCGAAATGTGCCGTCGTATAGTTTGCATATCATGAACATAACTTGGCTGTAATAGATATATACATGTATAAAAAAGAAGTACTTAATAGAAATACGTATTAAATATTTAAAGACAAGCTCTCCTCTAAATAGAGCAAAGTTCCCTGATAACAAGTAGGGTGGAGTAATGTCACAAATAATCACTCTTTCTAGAAGACTTAACATTCGGTGCCCTACAAGCTGTAATCATCACTCAACGAATCGTTAAAGAAACCTGTTAATTCCTTTTTTCTTAAATTACGCGCAGATAAATGCGAATGTCTCTCTGCGTAGACATGCGAAAGCTCAAGTAAGAAGAAGAGAGAATTTCTATCGGAAGTCGCGATGAAAAATTGCTGTTGATAACAGTCGAACACAATAAACCAACTCCCCACTCAGGTCGCTCAGTGCCGACTGAGACTAATTGCGGTTCCGATTACAATGTCCTCGGCTATTATTATAATTTATAACTTGGTATTGTTGTTGCACGACCGCGTTATCGGCGATGTGACGAGCGCATGCCTTACCATTGTCGAAGCCAACGAACGAGACCTGGTCCAAGAATTAAAAAGTTGCGAAGTTGTTAGAACATTTAACGACCTAGATTATCTCAGATCTTGTTTTGAATTTATAGGGATAAAAAGCTCTGTCTTTAAAAGTAAAAATTACTATAGCTATTCGATTATATACTATATTATTTATAAGAAATTGACATACATATACATTAAAAATAAAAATTGTGAGATCGATATTAAGATGCCTTTACATACTAAAAGGATCTCAGCTTAATTTTAATAAAGACATTGAAAACACAATAAGAAAGATAATCAGTGATTGTTCATTGAACAATCATTATCGTTCATTTAAAGTTTAATAAGAGTTCGATTGACATAAAACTTAAAAAAATACAAATACAATTTATTTAACTTAATTACAGTCATAATTAAGTACAGATGGTAAAAAAAGGAACGAAGTTATAATTTGAGTTACAATTATTAAAAACAGTAACTGTAATTTCGTTATAAGAGTGCTTTTCAATATCATATCAACACCAATCCTACTGCTAGTATATAATATTAAAAAATATGTAATTTTATTATAATACTATGTGAAAGATATTTTCTATAATATTAGCATGACTTTTCAATTAGCTATAAGCATTCTTTGCGTTTATGTAAAAATTTAATCGTATTTAATTGAACACATAAACTGTTTTATACGATTGTTAAATGTAATGAATATGTAAATGTGTTTTATTGGCGCCAAACTATAATTGTTAGATTGGTACAGAAAGAAAAGACAAATTGAGAGAAATGACGCGATCCAATACATCTTATAACTTGCGCTATAAATAAATAAAGTTCTAATTAGATCGTTCACCACTAAATAACAGTGGCACCGCGAACTGTGTAATGCTCTTGTATTGTAAATAAACGCCCATGTTGCAGCATCGATGGCATTAACAACGAGCAGCCGGTGATTGACCCTTTTGTGGGCCTCGTGCACGTTATCCCACCGCGATAGCGCGGGCCGATTCAACGTGAATTGGAGTGGAAAAAGATTACATGGATCTCAGCTTTTTGGTCCGACCATGACGAATTGGCACGATTATGCAACCGGGTTCACGTGGTCGGTTGAAGAGTTCGATGTGTTATCGCAGGAGACGAGGGATCGAGGTAGATATCGAGTCTCTATCGAGTTCAACGCGGATGCGGCCTCGTCAAAGGTTTTTATCGTTGTTCCATACGCAAGCTTTCCCCAGTTTTCTCACTCTCTCAGTGAAAAACGAAGAATTATCACCGTCGTATTGTCTGCAAGAGCGATAGAAAGGTCTTTCGGGGTCATGTTGCAAGAGCACGATGTCGGGACGCGACGTTGTCGGACGCAACAGCAATCCTGATTGCAGTACAGGGGGGAGGGTTCTAATTTTTATTTAAATATTCAAAAGGCAAATTCGAGCTCCTGTTCTCAACCAGCAATAAACATAAATGGTTTGAGACATATCGATTTCATCATTTGCGATTTAAAATAACATAATCTCATTTATATATTCATTTTATTTTTATTGTCTTTTTTCTATATTTCTTTCTTCTCTATTTGACATATCCATTTGATATCTGATAGACATTATAACAGTAGCCTGGCTGATTCACCACATTTGTGTGTCTTTTTTGCATATTCTCATCTTCTTGTAACCTTTATGTATAACGTTTGTGTATGTAATAAATTAAAACTAAAAAGTTAATCCACATTGATACAGAAATGAGCATGAAATTTTATTGACTAGGAAATCGTCCAAGTGTATAGAAAAAACGGATTTGCTGAAGTATTTAAAAATTCAGCAAGATCAGAAATCATCTTGTTAAAACCATCAAAATAATTATATAGAACGCTCAAGCTAGTTGTTAGCGTGTCAAAACTTTTTGCAAACTTTCTCGTTATACTTGTTTGTGTTTTCTACATATTTACTTTAATAATACAAGAAAATATTTTTCAGAACTATAGTATCTACCTGAATTTGATATTAGTTACATGCAAGTACTTCGGCAGAATCATTCCTTCCGTGTGCAAAAGATATTCTTTCCATCGAGCTCATTATACTTCATTACTTTCTCAGCAGCCAGCGTTGGGAAATGAAGTTTCCATCGTACAAAACGATCGTCTCTTCCGCGTTTGCTTGCGAATTCCGTCGACTGCGAGACGTCATAAATTTATTACCCGCCTCGGCCACCCGCCACGGTCGTGGTCCTCAAAGCTGGTAGGGAGGACGAAGGCGAGAGCGTAGCCTCAAGGCGGGACTTTTTGCTTGGTACACATGTGGCCGGCTAGCGGCGATTCGGGCTCGATAAAAGCTCTGGTCCGAGATGATGACGGCCGAGAGAGAGAGAGAGACAGAAAAAGGAAGAGAGGAGAGAGAGAGAGAGAGAGAGAGAGGGAGAAAGAGAGCCGGCTGGACCTCGCTGTTCGCCAACTTGAGCGAATCGCATGTGCGATGGTGCGCACATCCGCGAGCTCGGACAGAGAAAGAAAGAGAGAACGCGAGAGAAGAGAAACGCGTGCGTACGCGTGCGTGTGCCGTGCATTATGCACGTGCATCGCTCGCTGGTCAGCGATGGCGGACCGGCCGCAGTATGGCAAAAAGCGCTCTCTCCTACGTCCAGTGTGAGAATGAGCGCGGTTATCGATTACGCGCGAAGGAGAGCGCGATGCGATTCATTAACTCCCTTTACGATCCCTACATCGAGGTGGATTCAAGCGGTTTTTACGAAGACGAAACGAACGCCTCTCTGCAATTTGTTTTCTAATTTTAATTCTGTAACTTTAAAATTCCAATTCCTTGTTCCCGTTCTTAATTACGTATATAATCTTGCATGATAAGAATAATTTTGTGCTAAAGTATCTAAAAATTTAGCTTAATAAAAAAGATCTAAAATTTTGGAATTTATATATCCTGGCGCGTATTTCATTTTGTAAAGTAAAATAATTTAACAATTTATAATAACGATTCTCGGAAGGAATTTAATCTTCGTTTTCTATCGCTTTTAAATTACAGATCGATATTGTTCTTTATCAGTTTGAGACAGGTACTTTGGAAATAAGAAAAAATTAGAAAAAAAATTAGTCAGTTAACACATTTGGTACAATCATGATTTATTTATGTCTCTTCGCACTTGCGAGCTTCGGTTGTCGAAGTTTCTCGACCATGACGATCATGCGAAGAAGCGAGCCACAAGTGGTTTACGAAGGAGGATTTACGAGTTTTCGAGAAAATCGTATCGTTTTTACGATGTCGCTCGAAAGTCTCTCCGCGACAATGATCGTAAAAGTCGTCTCACTTCGTCGCGGGACGATATAAAAATTTCAGAACGATAAGACGGAAATTTGATTCGAGTGCAGGTTCGGAAAAATATCCACGGCGCCACCTAATTATTCAATCTTCAAAACTACTTTACGATACTTACGATTTTTAACACCATTTCTGGGAAAAGTCGCTCATCTATTCTTGATTATATCCCCGAGTAATAACTCGTTTATCGCGTATCTTGTTGCAGATCGAATTGCGTTTAATACATCTAAATCTATATTTTTTATTATATATAGACATTACAAATATAATTTATAATGTTATGCAGGTTCTCTACCTAAAGATTATCGGCCAAAATATAAATAGTAATTTAACTAGAAGTACCAATATTTTTTATTGAAAAGATCAAGCTATTAAATTAAAAGTAAATAAGTAATATAAAAAATCAAGTATTTTACCAATATAAAGGATATAATTATTGCCATTATTGGAAAGTCAAAAATTTTAGAATTCTATCCTTTTTCACAAAAAATATAATACTCATCTAAAAAAATTAATCTAAAAACAATAAATGACTGCTCGGTACTCTTATTGTTAATATTCATTTAGTGTTTAACTTACATCTCAACTATTTCCATCAGAAATATCGCGCAAACTGAACAATTAATTTTTAATTGTTCTATTACATTTTTAATCGCTATTTCTTTTTCATTCAGCTTCTCTCTCTCTCTCTCTCTCTCTCTCTGTCTTTCTCGGTAAAAATCTAAAGTTTCTCGGTTGTGTTAGATTAGAGAACATTTCCCGGGCCCTTACGTTTACGATGGCGGATCGTGCCCCGATGGCACGCTCCGGATCGCGAGCCGTCGTAAAACAGCGAGGCCTTGTTTCGTCTAATAGCTCAAAACATCGTCGCCGAGGTTGGCCAACGAAAAAGTGCCACCACCTTGCCCGCGTCTTCTCTCCTCCACTCTCCTCTCTTTCCCACATTCACCGCCGATAAATTTTCTCGCGCGCTTGTCAAAACGTTGGTGGGACCATAAATTTCGCCCGGTCCCGAACCGGAGCGGGTTATTAACGCGCGACCGACATTTCGCGGCCGCCAACGACCCCCGCAATAGCGTTTCCCCTCCGTGCCGGCAATGCTAGGTCACCGACGGTGAAACACAAGCGGCACACACCGTATATCATCCCGGCCACTCCAATTTGCCAGGTAATTTTTACGAGACCGCCGCCGCCACACGCAGCTTCCTTTTACCGGGAAAACATGACGAATCGCGCGACGAATGCTTATCGTCGATGATGTCATAAACGAGAATTTTATTTAAAATAATTGTGTACGTGTGTGAAATATAATTACATGACAAAGCGCAATGCGTATGGAGAACAGAGTCGTTAATTATAATCAGCGCTAATCCGAAAACCTTGCAGCCGGCAAGTTTAACACGCTCTAAGAATCGCTTTATCGCTTTGATATGCGTGAGTAGCGTTCGATTCAATTCAAAACTATCCACTTAAGAGAAAGAATCGAGAAGAAGAGCGTGCGTCCTCGAGGAATGCGAAGGATGCGCCCCATGTTCGGAGAAGCCGAATTTGTCCGGCTCGAGGAGAGAGGCTAGGTAGAACGTAAGGACCCTGGCGGCAGGGTTCTTCAGGCTTCGAGGACACTCCTCGTGCGTTTCCTCGAGCTGTCACGTCGGCCTGATGCGTTGGAAGGGTTCCCAAAGTGCCGGTGTGTGATACGTCGAAGACTCCGCGGCTCGTTGGCCTCTCGTTGTCGCGTGAGAGAGCCCGATGTACATGGACACCGTATAGAGTTTCCTGCCGCTCGCGTCCGGCTGCTTTCCGTCAAAAATCCCCGCGATACCGCGCCTACGGGACTTTTTCTTACGGTTCGGCCCGTTTGACACTCGATAGCGCCAGCCCGACCTATTAGCCCGCGTATTAGAGAATCTACGCAATGCGTACGTACCACCCGTTCGTTCACATGTGCCGAACCGCACGCACGCACGCACGCAACGTATGCGTACAGCATGTAGAGATAGGATGACGTGGGCAGACATGGACACGTGGTGCGTGCCCACGAGATGCGATGCCGAGGCATTCTCCTTCTTCTCTCTTCTCTCCTCTTGCCTTGCCCCTTCTTCTTCAACTTCTTCTTCTTTTCATGACTTCGAGGAGAAGTTTCTTACCGCCGTCCATCCGTCAGATACGATCTTTCCCGTTTGATAAATCACTACCGGAAATTCCGACAAAAACGCACATCGCTCTCCCTCTCCTTTTCGTTCGCGCTCTAAATGTTTAATTGGCGAGTACCAGTTACAGCGTACTTTTCCACCTCGAAGAAAAACATTGCTTTTAATTAGCATTGGAAGCGCTTCTACCTGACTTACATTGAATTCTTCGTGCACTGGTAGAGTGTATGCGATAGTATTATATAATATAAGAAAATCTGGTAATTATTCACTTTAGGGGATCCACCTCCAATGATCTTGACCTTGACATATGTTGTCAAGGTCATGGCCCTGAGTAACCTCCAACAAGTTTTATCCGTCGCTCGCCCTTCGTTAAAAAGTTATTAACAATCATAGTTTTAAAATTAACATCGATATATAATACATATATGCTATTAAGTACTATTTGACACCTTCCTTTGTTCAGGAACATTAAACTTTCCACGCAAAGTAACTCTTACCTCCCCTCCCCCCCCTGCACAGGGACACACGACTTCTACGATTGTACTGTTCCTATGATTGTACTGTCGGAGGAGACCTCAGTGACGGTGTGGGTGCGGGGGGGTGGCCGAAGGCCGCCCCCTTGCACCCGCCCGTGTGTGTGTGTGT
>NW_017279252.1:653130-814959 GCF_001594065.2 Cyphomyrmex costatus | reverse complement strand
GGGTGAAGATTACTTCGCGTGGAAAGTTTAACGTTTCTAAACAGGGAAAGGTGTAGAATAGTACTTGATATTATACATCTATAGCAGAAATAAAACGTAATTTTTCAAACTTTTTTTGATCATAACTTTTTAACGAAGGGCGAGCGACGGCTAAAACTTGTTGGAGGTTACTCAGGGTCATGACCTTGACAACATAAGTCAAGGTCAAGGTCATTGGAGGTGGATCCCCTAAAATGAATAATTACCGTTATTGTATACATTATATTAATGCACGAAGAATTTAATGTATAAATCAGATAAAAACGTAATATTAATTGAAAGAATATATGAAAGTTACAAGGATTATTACGCTAATTTTAATTTTTCTGTATATTTTATTTAGGATACTTTTTTAACCCAAACAACAGTTAGAGAGAAGAGAGAGAGAGAGAGAGAGAGAGAGACAAAGTTCAAAATTGAGACATAAAACTTTTAAAACATTCTTTTAGACGCCAAAGACATCCTATGTCTCCATTTTGAACACTTATGCCCAATTTCTTCATTTCTAGATAAGTTACGGATAACTTTATCTAGAAGATATTCCATTGTATTCTGGGAGATATCTTCTAGATAAAGGTTATCTAGAGATGAAAAAATTGAGCATTAGTGTTGTCTGGAAAGATTTTCGGTAATTATTAAAAGAATGTTTTAAAAGTTTTATGTCTCAATTTTGAACTTTGTCTCTCTCTCTCTCTCTCTCTCTCTCTCTCTCTCTCTCTCTCTCTCTTCTCTCTAACTGTTGTTTGGGTTAAAAAAGTATCCTAAATAAAATATACAGAAAAATTAAAATTAGCGTAATAATCCTTGTAACTTTCATATATTCTTTCAATTAATATTACGTTTTTATCTGATTTATACATTAAATTCGTCGTGCATTAATATAATGTATACAATAACATATAAGAGAATTTTAAAAAAGTATCTTAAATAAAATGTACAGAATCTTAAAATTATACTAAAAAAATTTCCGGTTGAAAAGGAATTAATCAAAAGCTTTTGATCGTATCAAACAGAATTTTGATTATCTCAATTACAAAAAATTCAACTAGAAATTTTCTGATTTGTCAATTTTTAACTAAAGTTAATTAATGCAACTAGACTCCTTTTTTAGTATAATGTAATAATTTTTATTTTTCATATACTTATATCGTTGAAGTTTTCTATTTTCCCTTTTCCCCCATTTAATGTTAAATAGGATTAAGCTATTATACGATCTCGGTAAATTTTCAAGAGAAGCATTAGGTTCACATTTTTAAGGGAAAGACGATTTTATTCAAAATTCATTGGTACACAGCTAAAATGTATTTTCGGTAGCTTCTCCATGATTATTATCTTTCTCTTATTCTATGTACGTATCTATGTATATATTGTATATATAATTTGATTAATCATTACATTAAATTATCCTGGCATAAATTCTGTATAATTTAAAGTAAACTATATAAGAAGTATTAAACTGTTTTTTCGCATTTCGAGTCTTCAGATTTGTTATATGCTGTCTTCATCTTCGCTCTTCGGGATTAACGCAGCCGTAACTCGTTCTGTTGACACTTGAACGAAATCAGCTTTCACAATGATCTCAGAATTAATATCTATCTGTCAGTTCATTGTGAAAACCAGTTTCGTCTTAATTGCTGGTGATGATTCCAATTTCATCTATGGTATCGTTCAATCATGAAGCAGGAAAAGTAGTGTTCTAGGAAAAGTATTCATATATGATATATTTAGTTTGAGAATGATTAAACTTATCAATTTTATGTACTACATTAAATTTGATAATTATTAAGCTTATTAAACAATAGTAAGAATGTTATTGGATCGTATGTGTAAAAACGGTTAATGCTTAAATAATTCAATGTAAATTTGCATGTACTATACATACATATATAACTACGTATATACATATATACATAGTATTATATATACAAGTTTATATCAAATTACTTAAGCCTTTATTTTCTATTTTCTAAGCTTAATTTTATTAATAATTGCCTGAAGAAATTTGCTATACATATAAGTACACATTGAATTCGCAGCTCGTCCATGTCCACTTTCCATGTCGTCAACGATCCTGAAAATAGAAGAAGACAAATTAGTTCCAACGAATTTTTTGAAGAGCAACAGAAGAAGCGAAAAAAGAGAAGGGTAGTTGCGCTCTCCTCCTCTATTCGCCTCCTCTAGTTCTCTGCCGGCTTTCACTTCTGCGGATTTTTAAAGCGGGGCGCAACCCGAATGGCCGATGTCTATGAAAAAGGGAAGACGTTCCTACCGGGCTTCAAATTTCTGTGAACGTCCTAAAATAACAGGCAAACGTGTGCCAGACGTCGTCAAAATTTGTAATTTCAAGAATCGGTCACCCTGCGGCGAACACGGCCCTTCTCGTTGTTCCTTTGTGCTTTGAGTTGCCCCTTGGAGGATGGCGATACATTTGTTACGAGAGGGATACGCTCAGAGGTCTTGTTTTCCCATAAATAACTCAGTTTTGTGCACGCGTTCCGTTGCATCGCGTAGATAAAAATACCGTATTGACTCAATGTGTCAATAAAACATAAATATAATCAAGACAACAGCGTCAAATAGATAATGATTATTAATGAATGATAAATAAGAAATATAAGTATGAAAAAATCAAAAATGAAAAATAGAAATAAATCTGAATTTATTGTGTTTTTATATCAGGGTCTTTCATTCAGTCACAAAGGTGCTTCAAGTTGCTGTGAAAATTTTAGAGAAGGTACACAAAAAAAATGAAAAATTTAGAAACAAATAAAAAGCGTATAAAAAAGCAAAGTAAAAAATATTTTAAAAATATGTAAAATTTATCTCATATATTGTGTTTACTTTTATTTTAATCAAAGTAATATCATCATTGTAACAAAATTACTTTTAGAACGATAAAATCTTTAGAATATTTAATTTTTTATTTCTGAATAACACATGCAGTATCTGATAACAGATCCATGTTAAGTGTTGAAGCATGTGGCGGAAAAAATTTTGAGCTCGTTATTTAACATACCGTGAATTAAGAAAGATTAAATAAAAAAAAAAAAACGCTGGTTTATATCTGAGAGTCACGGATGTGCGTTATTAAGACTGCACCATTAATAAAAACACGGCAATGTTTATATTCTGGGAGTAAATTGACGGTAAGAGAGTGTGTGAGACATGCAGAGCGGTGTCGCTGGACAGGTCAGATACCAGATGGACCGAAGAGGCACCGCAGAGATACACGATGACCTCGAGGAATGCGGGGAACGATGATCAGTGATATTTAAACCCTCATCGATCCTTAATCGACGGATCTACTTGGGAGGTTTTCATCGTACCAGCGGGGAATGTTATACACCGATTTTAAAACCGACGCTTAATATTGCTCGTGCGCGACGCGGATGAATAAACGTTTCTTACATAAACGCGTTATTATCGCGTGCACGTTAATTCTTTTAGATGCCCGTGCAATGCGATCGCGCAACACCTGAGCATTTTTTAAAACACGACGGGTTGTCTTTACTTCAATTCAATTATATAAGTCACGTTTTCGCTTGTGGCGCTTTACCTTAGACTTAGAAAATACAACATCAAACCAGGAATAGTCACCTGAGATGTTTTCTTTCTTCTTACACCATATCTCTTTCTTGTTTAAACTATTTTTTACGAATCTTTAAATGTATAATTTCGTGGAAAACTCACAGTAAGCGCGACATTAATTAAAAAAAAAAAGATATTTATTTTTTAGAAATTCTGTCACGACTAATTATTTAACAAGTTTTAATTAAGCTATTTAATTATTTCGTTTAATATTTATTTCTTATTATATTCTATTCTAAAAAAAAAAATAAGATGACTACTCGCGAATTAATGACGGATCAAATATAATCTTTCTCCAAAGGAAATATTAAAAAATGTCTTCTTCACAGTTAGTACTTGTGATTTCTTTTAATTCTGAAGATAGAAAATCACGAACACACAAAATCAAAGTCGAATAAACGTGAATTTCACTTCGATACTTCGCGACTTCATCAGTAGACGTCCATAAGGGTCCATCGCGGAATATACGTTATTTTGCACGTGTGTTATCGGTCGGTTGATAAGCGAGTCGATTACACGGAGCCCTGATAAAGATACGGCGTGACCTCGCGACCCGATGGTCATATTCCGTGGAAGAACGAGGCGAGGAAGAGCAAGTATGCAAAGATTCGGTCTCTTCACTTCCTTCATTTGAAGTATTATACAGGGTGTCCCACAACTGTCACACGTGCTCTGCATCGAAAGAAATATATAAATGACAATTGCTTCGTTGACGATAAATAAATAATAGCGATAGTAATTATTTAACATTCAATATCAATGAACTTTTTGCCAATTATATTAAAGAAAATAATTTATAAGACCTCGTTAAATGTAATTGAATTTTAATAAAAATTGTAGGTATGCAAAGTTCGGATATTAAGATGTATAATATTGTATCACATGTAGTTTCATATGAAGTCTTTGAGAAAGAAAATATCGATTTAAAGTTTTTCTTAAGTACGGACGGAAAAACTATACGAAAAAAACATATCTAAAAATTTAGCTTACAGGTCTGAAATAAACTTTGAAAATAAATTTTGTGTAATATTGCTCATGTTACATAATTATTTTGATGGATTAATAAAATTCGTTTTAAATCAAAACCTATATAAATGTTTTATACAGAATTCAACACATCGGGCGATTTTGGGTCATCCAGTATAATACTTCCGCGATGATTCGTGATGATGTCGGACTGTCATTCCAAATGAGTTTCTAGATCTCCGCTTGAACGATATCCACTGTTTTCCATTCCGTATTTCTGGAATAGCGTTATATTAAAAGAAGAGGAGAAAGAGAAAAAGAGAGAGGATGCATCGTAACGTTGATATCTCGTAATGGTGTGTACCACCGATCGGCTTGCTTTTACTGATTACGCTATTCGTGTTGAGCCCTTCCGAGAATCAGGCTGCCACTCTTTTATCTAATTAACGTGGTCAGATCAGCCAGTTATTCGATGGTCTGGTGCGATCGTAAAATTTAACGAGTGGAGATTGTCGGAACGTCGTGATGTACGCGCGCAAAGTTGCTATTATCGAAATATCGCGTGTTATTACGAATTGCATTGCCTGATGATCGTGTTTACAAAAACGCAAGAGGTTAAAACCGTAAACGATTATTGATAATCGATTTTTCGATGAATATCGAATCAATTATAAATTAAGTTTCAATCAGATAAATCCGTTTCCTAGCTTTACACTTTCAAATTATTTCTCTTGCCGACGGAAATAAGTTACATTATCACTGAAGTGATGCATGAAATGTCGTTCTCCATGTAACAATTAATTCATATATAAACAATACGTAAGAATATGTACATAAGAAATTATAAAAATATTCATTTGCTTTGCGAGTTAAGTTTTAAAGCAATAGAAAACAATTAATTAATAACTGTTTAATAATGTTAAGAGTAGAAGACTTTGGTATAATTTCTTTTCATTGTTATTCATCACAAATATTTTTTTATATTAAAAAAGAATTAAAATAAAAAAATAATATAGGTAAAAATTAAAATACAAACTAAAAATTAAAAAATTATTGTGGTTTAAGAAAAAATCATAGCAACTGTTGATAAATAACTGTTGACATCAGAATAGTCGGTACATTTCACAGTTTATCTAAAGTTGGTAATATAATGTACAAGAGAGTGCGAGTTACCGATTCTCAATAACGAGACATCTACATGTCCATCCATTGGACAACAGTTTTCTACATTATCGATCGTGGAACTCTACATTATCCCATGAGAATCAGGCATTTGCTGTGGAAAGAAGTGTGAGAGGGAGGTGAATGTGTAAAAAGAATTGCAAGAAAATTGTTACATAAAAGTTCAACGAGCATGTGCTTTTGTAACGTAAATAAAAAGCTGTACAAATTATTTTTTCACGCCTATCTAAATTTTCATAAAGGCATATTTAAGAGTTGTTACCGAATTTTCAATTCCAAGTTAAAAAATTGCTTATAAGTATCGTAAATAATACACACACACGCACACACACACACACACACACACACATATATATATATATACACACACAACATATATATATATTTACGCGCGAGTTTATCTATTTAAAGCGCGTTATTTTTGCCTTTATACTGTTCGGAAATCAATTGACAGAATTTGAATTTCGCCATTTTCGAGACCTGACGCAAGATCTTCATTCCCGAGACAATGGTGCGAGATTGATATCTTCGTGTCCGCATCATCGAAGGCCGACTTCGCCGAAACATATACCGGTTTTTAATCTCCGCGACTGTCTTGCGCGCGAAAGAGCGTAGTAAACGGAAGAGGCGTAAAAGCCATTCAAGTCCAGCACGGCGAGTCATTGATAGAGGCGACGAAGCGAGGTCAGCTATTTGTACGCGTGACAGATCCCTCCAGAGAATCTCGCGCATGGACGAGAACGGTGGCTCATGCGCGCGCACGCACGCACGCACCTACTCACGCACCGCGGCTGTATATATGTATATGTAGTATGTGCGTGCGTGACATGTCGTACCGTGTTGCGTGTGCGAATCGATTCCGAACCACGATATAGTGGCCGAAAAAAATTCTACAAGAAAAAAAGATATCGGGAGATTATCCGGCCCTCGTTAGAGCCTGGTCGTTATTCGTTCGATATCACACATTTTTTGTCTCTCTCTCTCTCTCTCTCTCTCCCTCTCCTCCCCTCCCTCTCCCCCTCTTCTTTCTCCGTGATAGATAACTTCGCACGAACGTTTGCACAGCTGCTGAACCGCGTCGATATCTGGAAGCTAGAGAGATTGCCTGTCTTTCTAGTTCCTGTAGATGTACATACTACATGACGCTATTTTATTATAATACAATTAGATAACGCAAGCGATGGAAAAGTTTTCTTTTTAAATCCTCCTTTCAGATGTCCTTTGAATCTCAATATTGTTTGGGATAATCATACCATTTGCGGTTGTTCTACTCTTTAATGTTAAATAATTTTTGGATGAAAATTACATCCAAAATTTAGAATAGATTCATTATTAATATTAATCTATAATAGAGTGTCCGAGAAGTTGTGAACAATCAAAATTAATAGCAATAAAAATTAATCGTAAAAAAATCCTGTGGCAATTAAACGTCTGTATCACGTCTAATACAAATTACATTTAACAATTCTTTCTCAGAAGACAGGTAGGAGATAATGCGTATAAATAGCGTGATTTTTTTTTTTACCCAATATTTCTGCCGAAACCAGACATGCATGAGGCGACGCCAAGATCGATATTTGAGCGTTACGCTCTCGTAAATGTGACACGTTCCGAGATCGATTTGCATACAATGGAGGCACTGGGCATTCAATATGGTTCGGAGAACATCTCGCGCGGCAAAAGCATGCGCGGGTAACGAGCGATTAAAGAAACATTAACGCGTTACAAAACCACATTGAAAAAAGGCGGTGGCGGCAGCGGCGCGTTGATGTCATCGCCGAGTCACGATCGTGAATGCCGATTAAACGAACGCGGCGTGCGTATCGTGTATGACCAGGGGAATCCTATGCGCCACGAAGGAAGAGGCAGATGTTTTCCATGCGAGTCCGCGCGATAGAGAGCGCCTTGACAAGGCTGCTGCTGCTGCTCTCCTCTGGAATTCGCCCCTCGTAGGGAATCGAATAACTGGGTGAGAAGCGAAGGAACAGATGCGAATATCAATAAACTCTGTTCTTTCATTTGCAAATGTTTGCGCTAATTTAAAATCATAAGATTTCTCGACATTTGAAAATCGTACACTTTCTGCAAACTTGATGCAAACGCATCAAGATCGAAAGATTGTTATCTCCGTTGTGCGCGAAACGTGAAATTTATGCTGCTATGGTTAAAATATTCTAGTCTGATATTTCAAAGTTTCCAATCACTTTGAGATGATCTCTGTGAGGATTGGTAAACTAACGAATGCGCTCTGGGATCTCGAACTTTAGCAGAATTTTAACTTAACTTGTAATGAGATTTAACCTCTCCATCTGCAATCTTCTTTGTTACAAACGACATGTTTCACCAATTTCTCCAACATTGCTTGTCAAAATTTAATATGTAAATTATTACTCTAGTTCTGTTCATGATTGCGAAACCGAAAAAGATTTCTGCGTGTGATTTGCAAAATTGGATATATATATAAATTTACACTGAAATATTTAAGCACTAACAATTAATTTGATATATTCTCATAAGTCTAATCCTGAATTATAAATTTTTAAGTACAAAACCTTTTTTTTCCATGTAGAACAGCACATAATCTTATTGTTAAACGAAGGCAGTAAAAATATGATTACAGACGGAGTGGGTTAAGACCTAAGAAAACAAACCTTCAAAATGAAATAACGACGAGTGTAGTCAAACATTAAACAGTGCTCGATCGATCAATATCGAGCTACTTTCGTCCGACGGAATACCGATCGACTGATATCAGAGTCAGAGAAAATATAACAATAATATATCGATATAAAGTATTTCATCCCTCCACTTTTTCATAATTCATTCAATTATTGCGAAACGATGCCGCTACGAGCAAGCCGAAGGCAACCTGCGGGGGCGTCATGGAGAAGGGCCTATTCCTCGATTGACGTAATTCACTCTAAACTAACTATGCGATCGATAGAAACGCTGCACGAAGGCCGCGACGTCGAACTACGACGACCTACGCCCTAAAATTATCCTGTACGAGAGAAATGGGTCGAAAGAAATTCCCTTAATTAAACTGGACGTTCCACGATAACGACTACGGCCAGCGATCGAAGAACGATCTTCGATGGGTTTCTACTCCGGTAATACCGGTACTTCTTTTACTTTTATGATATAGCTATTTTTTTGTTACTGCATCATATCCTATACATTCCGTTCTATTCGATTCACTAAAAGCAAAAGAATAAAATAATATAAAATAATTTTAAAGAAAATATAATATATAGTATATAACAGTCATATATCAGTCATTCTTCGGCGACCCAAAGATTTTCTTTTCTTTTTAGATCGCTTCTCTCTTAACTTCGCGTGTTTAAGTTTTGTTGGAAAGTGAGCTTCTTTTCATTACTTCCGATGCCATCTTTCTATTCGATGTGTGTTAAATAAACGAATAAAGAAACGCTCGCAATCCCATCGTGATTACAATCTGACACGGCTAAGCATCCGCATTTGGGACGCTCTCTTTAACTACGTAAGAGGAGAGCACGCACTGTGTCACGCGCGACACGTGGATGTCGCCGTACGAGGCTACTAAACTGTGCTTTCCCAACAGTCTTATTATATTTCGACAACAATGAGGTCACCGCTACTTTGTCGCTGCTTTTGTGAAACTTTCGAGAGACATGTGTAATGCATGTGTGTATGTTTGCCTGTCTAAAGGCACCTCCAGACGGTATAGCCAACGTATGCCAACATTAGCAAATATCGTACACATACATGGCATACATAATTATTCATATTGAATGTAAGCCAATATTTAACGAATGTGTGCAAAGTTAGCACGCACGTATAATATTATCTGGAGGCGCCTTAAATGTTGCGAGTTACACGAATTATCATTATCTGTACAACTTTTGCGTTTGCAACATTTCTATTCAATCCGATAAACTACCTGTTTCTCTTTTACTCTCTTCTTTTTTCTTTTATTATATGAAAATAACTAAATAACTTTCCTAATGTTTTTTCGTGATCTTTGCGAGACTAAAAGACCTATTCTCTCGAATTAGGGCGTGGAGGAAGGAAAGAATTGCTCATCGGAATGTGATTCGTGACGACGAATGTATGCAATTCTATGACATTCGCGCAATTCCGATGACGCGTCATCACGCTATTCTCGGCGCGGTTAATTGTACGAATTAAGAAGATCGCAGCTCCGGAATAATCCAACGAGTTTATATTTGTCTGGCTGTACGACCGCGAGAGTCGCTGTACCGCGAGGCTATTTTTCTACGACATCATTTTGAGAACGACATTGAATCTCACTTAATCTTTGTGACAGAAATTCTAGTATTGTACCTATTAATATAACGAGTTCACACAGGATTCCAGATATTGCACCTTCAAGCGTGATTATTTCGAACCTTTTGGTCAGTGAATGTTAGTCGAGGTTGTGTTGTGTTGTATTTTTAACTCTCCATTTGCCATCGTATTTTTACTTCCTCCATTCAATTTAATTTTTTTTTACTGTTCTCATAAAAACTTTCAAAAAATTTATTTTTTTTAATGTGAAAAATTACTTTTTAACATCTCTATTTTAACGTCTTTATTATCGGTTTTTTAACAAGATGTTTTATAACGGAAAATCGGACTTTTCTCTTCTTTATTTTGAAGAGATTTGAGAGTAAAATTTCGCCAAGAAAGATGAGTTTGCGAGAAAACTTTTAAAATGTAAAACAATAGAAACTATAATCGTTTGCTTTTAAAATTCATTTCGGTAAAAATCGCAGAATTTTTGAGCGATGTATGCTTCTTCTCTTCATGTTTGAGATCTGATTACCACAATGGGGAATGTGAAGAAAAAACCAGACAAAATCGCAGACGAAGTACGAACGACGGGGTGTCCACGAAGAAAACGACTGATGAAGCAAGTGCGGGGAGGGAGAGAGAGAGAGAGAGGGGGGAGAAAGAAAAAAGGGAACCTGTAGGGGACCGTGTACCATCTCTCTACAAAGTGTGAAGTATGTGCTGCTCAGGCGAGAAAATCAACAGAGAATGAAGAAAGAAGTCCGAAGAGGATGGGAGGATCTGTGCAAGGACGAATTCCTCGCGATAAAGTGGAAATAATTCGAAGACGGGTCCGTTGACATGAGAACGGCTCGTTGCCATTGAATTTCGGGACTTTCGCAAAGTGAAACGCGGGGGATGTCTTCATCGCGCGAGGGCCCTCGAAGTGCTCCGATCCGGTTGACGTTGAGCAGGCGGTCGAAGTAAAATGACGAAGAGAAGAAGGTAGAAGAAGAAGAGGAAGAGATACGAGGGGTGTGGAAGGGGGGGGGGAGGGTAGGGGCAGCCGATCAAGAAGGACTACCTGCCTTTCTTTCTCTTTCTCCGCGGGAAGAAAAGAGTAGGAGTAAAGAGCGGAGGAGGACGAGGTCGTGAAGGAAAAGAAGAAGAAAGAGGAGAGGACGAACACCTATACAAGGATCTACACGGCCAGTGGGAATGGAATGCAGGTACAAGTCTAGTCCCCGACTTCACCCCCCGTCTCCTCGCCCCCTGGCCAGTCCCCCCTCCCCTCTTGCTATCCTTCTTTCTCCTCTTCCTTCTCGTCGCCATCGGACACTTCTTCTTTTTCTACGTCTCTCTTCGGCATCCACCGTCGACCGCGATGTTGCTCACCGAATCATCACCGTGTTCTACCTCTCTACCCGGCTTCACCATTTACTACTACACTACTGTGCGTGCCTGTTGGACTACCACTACGCGCCGCTACCGCTCTGCTCTACTACTATTATTACCACCACTGCTTTCGACTGCTTGCTGCTGCTGCAGCTATTACTACGTGGTACTGTACACGATCTCGTTACTATTTGCGAACGTTTTCTTCATTCTATTATTGACTCCAATTAACCTCGATTACTACGTTTCAATTTGGATAATGTAGCCGTAATGAGTTTATTGTAGCACACAGCGCTATAATTTTCCCGACAATCCGAATATTAAATTGTATATAGAGAGATCCTTCAAGTTTCACGTTCGAACTTGACGGCATGCCTGAATTTGGAGTCGAAAACTGAATTTATTGTTAGACGCATCAAATAAAGTTGCTTATTTCATTTATTGTAGTTGTTCTCGTTTTCTCGAATTCTCTATGTCTTAAGTCGCATTTTTGAGTATCGCAAATCGTGAAAAGTCTATCGATTCGAATTAAACCCCTGCTCTAAAATTATAAATTATCAAATCATTATATTGAATAGATGTAAAGCTGTTTTTGATGAGAGTTAAAATTAATTGAGAGAGATATTTATTTTCTCAGCTGTTTAAAATACATTAACAATGAGAAAGTATTTAATATTTGTGACTATAATTGCATAGCAAAATAATTATGATTAAAAACTAAATTTTTATACTTATTATTTTATAATATTAGTAACAACAATTATATATACAATATATAAAATATATATTTGTCTCTGGGATCAAATTTAAAACTGTTTTTAACTGGGGATAAACGTTGTATATTTTTCGTACATAAAAATAAACTATAAATGTAATCATACTATAACTATAAAAACAGTAATAACTATATAAATGATAATCATAATTACTTTCCCATGCGATTATAGTCACAAATACCAAACACTTCTCTCAATTTCCATAATTCGGAAACAACTGACGAACGCTGCCGCGTCGAATCGTTCAAAAGGAAAGTTCGAATGTGCACCCGAGTGCCTATACCAATACGGAATGCAGGGTCGACGTGCGGCCCTGCCGTGAGAGAGACGACCGCCGCAGAAGCCAACCGGGACTTTATACTAAGCATCAACGCGTTACTCGCCACGCCATGGCTCGTTAGTTGATAGTCCACGCAAGTCCGCGGAACAGCCTCGCATCGCGTCGCTGATAACCAAGCCGCCTCTTTTCGTCCCGGACATTTAAATGTGCCGCGTACACTCGGCTGATCCATCGAGAAAGAACGGCGCGGTTCTCTCTTGCGAGAGGGACGACTGTATGGTAATTTTACATCTCCGATGAGGAATGAGCACTACTCAGAATAGTCGTGTACAGTGGACGCCGCCACATTGTACATTCCTGCGTCGCGATATTCCCCTGCACGTAATGCATTAGAGTGATCGTCATCGTCTTCATTGCGCATGACTAGCGCGGGAAATATTAATATCCACATGTATCTTGTAAACAGAGGACACAAATTTAAAATATTAAAATTTTCTGTACATTTGCGTAGAAACATTATCAAGCACTAAGGATCTGTTTTGATCGAAAATTCTTTCTCTTATTTGATTTATTCTTATCGGTCCAAATTTCACTTATAATTATCTAAAGCTTTCTATTTTGAGAATAATTTTAGGAAATATTTTACAAATTATTTTATCGCTGAAAATATCGTATTAAGGTAAGTAAAGATTCTTTAGATTGATGCATTTAATTCGTAATCGTGAATTCGCTCAAGACACTCGCAGGAATAACTTACGGATCGAGCAATGCTCGGAATCCCGGCGATCCATGCATCATCGGTTAAGAGGATTAAGGCAATTTCGCCTTTAGAGAGGTGTATTCGCACCTTGCGACGAAGAGGAGTCGACGTGCGTCACGCCAAGTGGCGAGGGTAACACTTTTACAATTTCAATCGCGCTAAAACGTGTTTTCGAGGACGCGGCCGCAGCCGATGAAGAGACCGTGACGAGGAGCGACGAAGGTATCTCGTCGTTCGCTCGTTAGCGCATCCCGGTGCGTGCGTGCGGTGAGTGCATGCATGCGTACGCAGGTATGCGCGGGTTTTGCGTATTTTATTGCAATTGTACTGGCGCGTTCGCAGACGGCGGTCCCGCCACTCGGAGACCGTCAATTTGGCCTCTTAGGTGTCACGAAAGCGCGACGTGAGGATCGTCAAACGCGAATGGGGCTTCGCGGTAGGACATTACGCGGCGTGTGAAGTAAACGAACGGCCGAGCCTCCGCCGCAACGGGATGCCGACTGTCAGGATTCGCTTCTGTCAGGACACGTCTGGTTATTATCCCCGCACATACCGCTGGTACATTGCACTTGCCAGTAGCCGACGAGACGGCGCGCATCCTTCGATATTAAATTTTGCATCGGAAAGCTTGAACTTGTAGCCTCGAAACGCACGAAAAAGATAAAAGACTGCATGCAAAGAACGGTTTTGCTAAAATAAAAATTTAGCTACGAATCTGAAAATAATTTTGTTTGGACCATCAAAATAATTATGTAGGACATTTAAACTGGTTGCTAGACCGTTCAAACTTTTTACCGTATTGTCATCGACGTTTAAGCGTTCTACGCAATTATTTTGATAGTCCAACAAAGCTATTTAAAAAAAAATCTCTAAATTTTTAAATATTAAACCAAAATCGTTCTTTACATGTAAATAGGCGTTTTTGCGATAATAAAATAAGTATGTCGTTATTGACTTTTAAAAACGACAATAAGTAATAATTATATTAACAAAATAATTCTTGTAGATTTCTCAGATTTGCATCTTGTAGACAACCTTATCGATTGGAAGTAATTATTATACAATTCTTTTAGAAAACATAATATTTATGTTAAACATTTCTTTCTCTTTATTATGATAAAAAAGATATATTTTTTGTTTCAAGATCCGATAATTTTCTTTTACTTTTAAGACGCATTTCGTATATCTCGTGTTATTTCCATGAATAATAACTTTTTGGCAGCCGATAGTATCTGTGAATATTTTTAGAAAGTGTTTGTGACGTTTAAATTGAGGTCATTGCGACATAAAATAATGCTTTATTTCACTGTTGTCTAGTCATTGGAAAACTGGACAAATTACTAAAATACAGAGAATTTTTATTTAACTCTCGAGTCTCTCAAGGAATTAAATACTGTAATTTTGACAATATAATAATTCTCAAGAATGCCATAAATTAAATGTGAAGCGAGAAGTGTAATTGCGGATTTCATTTTCATTCCCGTCTTTCAACATCGGAAATAACTGTAAGTTCGAAACTGTAACACACCAACAACATAATACATTTCGCAAGTTGGCACAATAGACCAATGCATAGTTACCGCACTTATATTGCCTTAAGAATAAGAGTTGCCGTAAAACCGTATTTAACTTCGCGTACGGAACGTAAACAGAGACATCATCGGCATTGACTGATATCTGAAAATCGAACAACGGCTCGGAGCTCGAAGACTTCTACTATCGATTTGCTGCTATTATAATTTATCGATAATCTACATGAATAATGGAGGGCACTCATCTTGGTATACCAATGTCTATACTATGTCACTGTCAGTCTATGCAGCTTTTAAAAGGCAGACGACGATCACTGCATAATGGATTAAATTCAATACGTTGGTTTTGTGCTTTTACCGGTACACGTTATCGTAAGCTTCAGTAGTATGTACTTTTATAGAATTATTGTTGGCCTTTACATTAATAACGACAATGAAAGACATATCTACATAGATTAAAGTAGTTTTACTATAAATGATTTGTTTTTAAACAGTAAAGAAGGCGATTTTTATTTTGTCATTACTCAAATAGTTTTATTTATTAATAGAGCAATTAATAAGATATTAATTATTACATAATATAATAATTTAAATACTTATAATTTTAAATATTTTATAATTTCAGGGCACATATTTTTTTTCTCTTAGTTAGTTTAAATTTTATTTTGTTTAAACTGTTAATTTTAAATATATATTCTTATATATAAAAGATATCTCTTAATCAATCTTTTAAACTTTCGAATCGATTATTTAAATTATTAGGTAATCTTATCAATTGATTTCCAATCAATAAAAATATTGTCTTAATGATCGTATAATTATTCGATTAGAATTCTTAGAAATCTACTTTCTGTTGTGTATGGTATATCACGCAACATTCCACGGGTTTTGCAACTACATTCCGGCCAATCACTCCATTTCCCCTCGTTCTCGTATTTTTGTTTCCCGTTTGCAATTATTCATGGACTATTCGGAGGCGAATTTCAAAGCCATCGACACCGGCACCAGGAAAAACGAGATAGAGCGGAACAAACAAAAAAGTGGAAGCAAAGAAACGAAATCGCTCGTCTCGGATATGACGGAATTCCAATGTAGGAACTTTCACGAAGAGAGGTCTTCGACTTCTTCGCCTGGCACAGCACCCTGGATCGTGAAGATCGATCGTTGCTATTCGCGATCGTTAGCACGGGTCACTGCATTCGGGTCGAAGGAAGTCGAAGCAGAATCGAAGTAGCCGGCAGAGGTTCTCAGTGCTTTATCTTTTTGCTCTCGATCACGGATTTGTGGCTCAATGTCACGGACTATATGCAGCTTATGTGAACCTATCGGTTTGTTGAAGAACGAGATGATAAATTATATTTTATACTTTATTACTTCGTTATTATTAATGTGATTATCACGTCTACTTTCGAAGATGAAATGTGAAATGAGATTTCTGTAACGTTTTTTTTACTCTCGTTCCGTTTTTTTTTTTTTTTTTCGAGACGAACGTCGAGAAATAGCCTGGTCTCCTCTTCGCACGATATAATAAAGTTATAGAATCCCACGTTCCTTGAGTCTTCGCGGGAACTCGATGACGTCTTCCGTAGAGCGATAAAGCATCATTGTTTTTACGCACTCGGGTAAATTAATCGTAATATCACGCGCATCAAGGATTTTCTAGGGCATGTCACACATTTGGAATTAAAGCTTCGATTGAAATTTATAAAAATAAATTATTTTCAGTAAAAGTAATTTACTTCAAAAGATAATTAGATTTGGGACGCAATCATTAGGAATGTTTATCAACTTTTCAAAAATTATGGCAAATGATGAAAATTTTTTGCTAAGAAAAAATTAGAAAGATTTTAGTGTTTATATATAGAGATATTATTAAACATATAAACAGAAACATTATGGTAAATATCTAGAGGAGCATTATGGTTAATGTATATGTATAACACGCAAAGTGTAACAGCATACGGATAAGTTAATACGGGTGCTATTTATGGCAAGCATTTTCGTTACAATTATTCACCGCATCATGATGAATATCTACTAGAAATATATGCTTGACGGTTTTTTTTAAATCAATGTGCATAAGGAAGTACTTTTAGTTTTATTTAGTAATTATTAATTGAATTATTATATTGAAAAAATAAGATACTTTTGATAAATTGAACTTTGACAGAAATTTCACGCATCTTTTAGCAGTTGCTGAACAATTTAACTTTATCTTGTATAACTGTAGAGTAAAATTACTCAAAACTACGCATAAATCTACACACAAAATCTAAACCCATTTACTGAACAAAAACAGGACAATAAATGGACTAGTACGCAGTATTTTAACTAATAATAGTCTATTAATATACCGGACAATAACTAGGCACAGGTCTACGCAAATGGCACATATTTTTAGTAGAAAAACTATTTTAGACGTCGAGTAAAACTCTATCAATTATTCTTATCCATTTTCTAAGTATTGTTACAACAATAATGAGAACAATATAATGTCAGATATTAATGGAATGGATATCTACTATTTCTCTCTCTCTCTAGGAAAATATTACATTTCTATAAAAAAAAATAAAAAATTTATATTTTGTAAATAGATTTCTCTCAAGTAATGATTATTTTATCAGAATATCTTTAGATATTTTATGAGAGAGAAAACATAGTTTTAGTTAACAAAGTTTTTGAACTAACAATAAGTTCTAGAAGAAAAATAAATAATAATGCAATATTGTCGGATAAATTGTTACATTTTAATTAGCTAGTATTTTGAGATCAAATTTTAATTAATCAATTCGGTTATCAAGATGTATACTAAACAGAATATGGAAAACAGATGGAATAAGTTTTATCGATATCTACTTTCGTTAAGTGAAAAGCAAAGGAGAACTCACGGTTAAAAAAATAATGCAAGAGCCACCTATCTACCCGATGCTATTTTAATCGAAGAGGTTATATATTCCACAACTAGGCTTTCGTGTTCCGCGAGTATCGGTGCACGCGTGGATACCATCGCGCGATCACGGCGAGTATCGACGAGTCGCGGCGCTGGTCGCGTAATGGTATCGAGCAGGAATGCGCGCTCGATATATTGCGCGTAATGTACGCGCGGCGTGGTAAACGGGGCTCTACCGACGTAGGTGTATGTGCGTAACCGCGTGCTAGTGCATCAGCCGTGCGTGGATACGTACGTGTGTGTATACGTTAATATGTGTATACACCGTCCATAGTCCCGGCGTGAGACCAAAGCGACTCAAAAAGTCGCACGGCGGCGCAGCGGCTCTCAGACGCGGTGTAAAGCTCGCTTTATACGTGCAACGTACACGGGAACTGAATTGAAACTCATTGAAGGCGAAACGTAAGAGATATTATAATGGCTTTTGTTGGAGACAAAATCGTATAATAAGGAATGGGTGCTGCCATCGCCGATCAAATTGGAAACTGTACGATTTCCATGAGTTTTTATGTACGCACGAAAATTAGATACCGTTAACGTCCCATTTTCTTGCAAGAAATATAATTACGCACTGTTTAAATAAAACAAAGTTCACGAACTTGTGTGAGTTTTTCCACTCGATTTTTTAATGCGTTAATGTACTCGAAGATAGGTAGTTTTGGAACCGGCTGTGTATCAATCTATTGTAGCGCCGTTTCACACTTCGTGAGGGATATCTTGCGGCGTGTATATTCTGTTAGAAAACTTGTTAGAAGTATTTTTCGTCTGGACCGGTTTTGAGCCGGCGGCCAGAAAAGACGACGAGCTTTCCGCGAAACGCTCAATGCAACCCCACGTTTGCCTTTTGAAGGAATTTGGCACGGGGCGGTATGTATCGTACCTACCTGAGGCTTATATGGGTCGGCATCAACTTGCTTCAAATTCTCTTTGTTCGCGTGATGTTCGACATCTCTTCGCTCTTGGTCACTTTCCTAGTGATCTAGGATACGAGATCGGTAATTGGAACGAGGTAACATTGATGAAATTGAGCAGCGCAGATGTTACCATACAGATGCGAACGATATGATTTACAAAAATCTCGGATTCAGTTGCATGTGTTACAATCGTAACGATTCTCTGAGATCGTTTTGATTGTAGTTTCTAGGGTACGTTTGTAAAGGAATAGTTTTAAACAATATTTTTCGCAAAATCGAAGCGTTTGAAAAACATTTCTATGGCTGAATCATTCAATTATGGCTATTCCTGAAAAAATATTTATCATTTAAATTAATATTAATATAAATACTAATTTAATGAGTTTCTCTAATTTTGTTTATTATTTGTATCCGCAGCTTCTACACATTATTATATTTTTTTATATTCTCTCTTTCTTATTTTTTCTATACTATAGTATTTCTTATTTATTCATATTATCTCTTGTATGAGCGACTTATATCTCTTTACTTTAATTTTCAACTATTTTTTGAAAAGTTTCACTCATGGTTATTTCTATCAATGTAGATTAACTTTAATCTCGATTCAATTTACTCTTTATCCTTTTTCTATAATAATTCTTAGAACTAGAAAAAAGATGAACAGTAAATTGAGTAGAGATTAAAGTTGATTAATCTAAAATGATGGAAACGAGCTTGAAGTCCGGTTCTACCAATGTTATACGATTAATTTATTTCTAATTCTTAGAATCAGAAGAAGATGAAAACTAAATTGATTCGAAAGTAAACTTAATCTTACATTAGTGATATCGGACCTAAGAGAGTTAAGAAATAGAAAGTAATGGTTGTTCTTTTACAACTATTACTAATACCTTCTCCACTAATAGAAATAGTCCTATTAATCCTATTCTAATTCCTACTTCGAGACTTGATGAGCGCTAGAAGACGCGCGCGCGCGATCTCAGATTAGTAAATGTCCGTGCAAGATCTCAAATCTTGGCGCAAATAGGGCGCGAGGAGCAACGGACTTGCTATTACGCCGAGCCGGTGCGAAATCCGCTGTATAACGAGAGCAGCTGGTGCGTCCCTTCGAGCTCAGAAGAAAAAAGAAAGAGGCACGGGCGGAAAGAAAGGACGGAAGAAAGGAAGCGGCGCGACGTAGAACGCGCGAGCGCAATGCTCTTACTACACGAAGGCCTCCCTTCTTTTTCGGGGGTTTTCCGCTCTCGTTCCTCCTCGGGCGCGGAGAAAGAAGGAGGCGATGGAGCCTACGAAAAAGGGGAACGACGTCGCGGGCACGTGTCTCGACCAGGACATCTGCCACTGAAAAGGACCCACTGTTACGTCCCCATTATATCGTTTACCTTAGCAGCGAGCCACCTCCCATTCTCGCCCTTCTTCCTCCTTCTCCCTGCCCGCCTTCTCCTCCGCTACTTGCTTGCCCTTCGCCTCCTTGTGTCTAGGAACAAGCAGCTGCCCTTTTCCCTTGCGTACAAAAGCGCTACGTACCTACGCACCTGCCCTTCGAGGAGGATGACTGTTAACCGGTCTCGGGGTGATCATCGTGACGTATTACCGAGCGATAGGAGAGAAAAAAAGGAGAGGGGTAGTCACCGAGGACGGTGCAACCGAAAGAAACGCAACGATCAAGCAGGAATTGTGGTCAAGATTTTGAATCGACGATCGTTAAAAATTGGAAGTGGGTCATTTGGGAGGACATGTAAAATGTGTCATAGTAATACAAATTTCCAAACTGAGTAGGAAAATATAATTTTTATCATCTGGTTAAATCTATAATAATCACAAGTTAAAATTGTAGAAATTAAAAAAACTAAGTCTGATCACTTCAGTCTGATTGAATTTACAAAATAAAAATCGTGTTTCAAGATGTACTGTCATATGTAATTATTTTTCTCGCGTATTTCTTTAAGAAAAGAATAATTTCTCGGGAAGAATCAATAAAACCGTCGAGTCAGTCCTTTCTCGCCGTATGAAGCCAATCCGGAAATCAAGAGAAGTTATAGCAGTGCGTCCGTTTTCGTAGGTGACAGAATGTAACGAGCATCGGCGCGGGATGCGTCTATTCCGGGACGCCGGACGTCGACCCGTAGACGGTTCCCAGACTACAGGCTAATAATCAGCCCGAAAGCCTAGATGAGGACCTCAAGGAAACGGGACAGACGACGGGATCGGAATTATGTAAACGCGCCCATGTTGCGTCATCGCGTGCACGCAAATATTGCAAAAATTGGATCGTTCAATTCCAGTTCGACCGACACCTCGATGAATTCTATTGGGAACGATAAATTCAATTCGTCTGCCTCATGTAGGCACATAGTCCCATCCAAATGTACCAACATATCAGGATGGGGACGGTTATGATAATATCTTCCTGTCGGTATAAAATTTTAGATATACACATACTATATGGTGAGACAAATACTTTTTCGATCATATCGAAATAGTATAATGATGGATAAGCTGGGAGATTGTACGAAATAAAGATGAAGTGTGTATTTTTAAAAATGACATGATGTGTCATTTTACCGAAATATTATATAGGTTATTATTTTTCACACAATATCTTCTAATTTTATCAGACAATCAATTTTATGTTCTAAATGATGAAGTACTATTTCTGAAATGCTCGGTGGAATCGTCACGTGGACTACCTTTTTGTTTATTGTTAACCTTTTGTGAGATGGGGGTCTATTTCTAAAATTTTACAACTTCCTCGAATAAAATTTATTCTAATTCATTATTTCGTTGTATTTCTTATCTCAAAATATAACACTGTACCATTATAGTGACTTAAAATAATGGAATTGAACAATTTAAGAAAATATATTAAATTAAACTCAAATTTAGATTATCATTTAGATATTAAATGTATACGTTAAAATAGACAATGTTTAATTTAAAACTAATCACACAAATGGGTTAATTTACATTTTGACATATACGAGGGCAAGTCAATAAGTTTTTAGTAAAACACATTTTTTTGATCGATTCACTTTTTATTTCTCAACATAGTCTTCTTTCAGCTCGATACACTTGACCTAACGATTCTTCAACTTTTTCAAGCCGTCCGAATAATATGATTTGTCCAACCCTTCAAAATAAGCCTCTGTTTCGGCGATGAGCTGCTCTCTGGTAGTGAATATATCTCTTTCTTTCCATTTCGAACCATTTCTTCAGGTTTGGAAATAGGAAATAGTCGCAGAGGGCTAAATCTGGTGAATATGCTGGATGGGGAAGCAATTCGTAGCGGAATTCGTTGAATTTGGCCATCGGTGCCAGGCACGTATGAACCCGTGTATTGTCTTGATGGAAGGAGCACTTTCTTCTTCGCCAAATGGGAACGTTTTTTCTTTAAAATGTTGAAATGGTCCAATAAGACTGCGTAGTAATCACCATTGAGATCGTTTGCTTCGACGGAAGGTAATCGATATGAATTATACCACGTGCATCCCAAAAAACTATGGTCATCACTTTTCCGGTCTTTGCCTTCTTCGGAGCTGGTTCACCCGGTAAAGTTCATTGTTTTGACTATTCCTTCGTCTCGGGTGTAACGAAGGAACAGTCAAAACAGTAGACGAGTGTGAATGGATCCATGTTTCGTCTATACAGTGATTTCAATTTTGCACGAATAATTAGGTACGAAAAAGCTATCGGCAAGATGGGTGCCGCGTTTGCTCACTGTGGACCATAAGCGCGACCGTGTGACAATTTCAAAATAATGTTTGGAGATGTTTCAACGTAATGCAGATGAATTTCTGCGTCGATTCATTACTGTGGCTATGTGGCTTCAACAAGCTTGCGCACTTTCACTCGTCGATCAGTCAAATAATATCGTGGACTTTATCGATGATTTCTGGCATAGCAGCCTCAATTGAACGTCCCGAACGAGGTGCATCACATGTCGATATACGACCACGTTTAAATTCATTCACCCAATTGTATACAGTCGCAAACGCTGATGCAGATGTGCTATGAATATTATCCAACTCGGCTTTGATTTCTTTCGGCGTTAAACCTTTCATATGTATGGTAAGATGTTTGATCACTGCACGAAACTCGTTTTTTTTCCATTTTGCAAAAAATACAAAGGTTGTTCGTTTTAATCGTCTATAGAAATGAAACCTCTCGATGAATTCCGTTCAAAATTTGACAGCAATCGGCTAAAAGACGCTACTTGTCAAAAAGTAATGTGACATGACACTGCGAGTGCCCTTTGACAGATTTTCTAAGAACTTATTGACTTGCCCTCGTAAGGAAGTTAAAAGTAACAAGATAGGGGGAGTGGTCGAACCTATTTACTATTTGATTTAAGGGATTAGTATTGCTTCTTTCGTATCAAGTAGTGAATATGCATATTAAAAGTATATACTTCAAATTTTCGAATCGTTAATCATCCACAGGTGAAATTAAAGAAAATATTGAAATAACTTGCTGCATATCATGCATAAATTATAGAATATAATTCATAAGATCATATACATATATATATATATATATATATTACTTTCCTAGTAATTTCATGACATTAATGCGTAACTATTATCAATGTAGTTTGTAACTAATGACAATATAATTTGTTAGGTATACGTTACTAATGACTATCTAATAACCAGCTATTAGAGAATTATTACAATAATACCTGGTCAATCTCATTATAAAAAAATTAGGACTACATCTTAGGCACTATAACCTGCGTTCGACAATTTCGTAATACGAAGCATAAAATTATCCCATTGCCCGAAATTAACGGAAGTTTTCAAAAGCGTGATTCACGGATCACGCGCGCGGAACGTGTTTTTTTGCCTACAAAAGTCATTCGTATAATTATACGGAAGCAGAAAGACTTACATCTCGTTCTCGTGACTGTCGGGGCGACGGGACCGCTTTCGCACGGGATGCACGCACGTCGCACGCACGTCGCACGCAGCCTGCAACCAGACGTAAAATCAACAATTAGAACGTACGAATTATCACGGATGGTGAACGATAATTTCGCGTTGTACATGCAGACCAGGATACCGGGGTACCGTATCGAGGAGGAGATGAAAAGAGGCGGCACTGTCGTCATTAGGATTCTAACCGAGCTCGTCCGCTTTCAAATGGACGACCCCTCGACAACGAAACGGTCTGCGTACATAACGCGCATACACACGTGCGCGTATGCGTACACTTGCATACGCATGCACGAACGGAATACCTTGTAGGTACGAAAGGAAGCGAACTTCCTTCCTACGTCCGATGTCACGCGCGCCACCGTTTATATAATCCATCCTGTGACGTCACGCTGTTTAATCCATTCATTACTATGAACCGTCTCCGTCGTTCTTTCTCGCTCGGATGCAACAGCGTTCTGCACAGGCAGAGACGGCAGGCATCGACGAAAAAAAAAACTCTCGTGCGCAATATCGTTGTTTTTTTTTTTCCGAACGATGAATTTGTTGAATAAACGAATCGGAGAATTATACGGGCCGTTTATATTAAAAGAGCACGAGCGCAGTACTGGAAATGCAAAAATACAGCGCAAGTGAAGGATCGATTTGCGCGTTTCATGCATGACGCAATTTCGGCAAGATTTTGTGAATTAAAATAATTTAAAATATATCATCGAAACACCACTTATACCATACAAATGGCATTTTGTTATAAAGTTAAATTAACTTTCCGTCGGTAATGTTTAAAGGTCGATTTTTTTATTGTGAAATTTCTGAAAGATAAATTTAAATTTATAAAACATATAAAGTAAAAAATACAATCCAACTTTTTATAATAAAAATTAATTGTTAAAGCTTTCACCACAGTATGTAAGAATGTTTTAAGATTTTTAGAACAACATAAATATTTGAAATAATACAATACAGTTTATAGGCTCATATGATTAAATCAATATAATAAGGTGGTATAATTGCCATTAAGAGCCGACACAAGTAAAACGTATGTAAATTTAATTTGATATAAAACATCGTTTTTTAAAAATTTTTTTACAGAGTTGAACTTACATTTAAATGAACAAGAATTATCATTTGGAGCAACATCTTAATTTGCGATTAATATATTAATATTTTTATCTATATTGATAAGGACCCAGATATAGGGTTGAAACGTTTATATTTATATTGTATTTTATATCAAATTAAATTTACATACGTTTTACTTGTGTCGGCTCTTAATGGCAATTATACCTTATTATATAAATATTTGTATTGAAGTTCAAAGATCTAGATTACGAAAGAAAAGGTAAAAATTTCATATTGTCGACGAGGTATATATTTTTACGTATCTTATGTATTTTTCAAGATATCTGCTTGGGTAAATTAAAATGAGACCCTCTCTGGGTGCGTGAAATGATACTTTGTGAGTTTAGGAACGTGTAATGTAAATGCAACAATGTAACAAATTTGAATAGGACGGAGGGGAGAATTGGAAAGGATAGTTTCGCAAGGCAGTTCTATTTTCAGTGGCGCTGCACTGGCTAAAGAGGATGCGTAAGGCGTATCTACAAGTCTGCAATGAAATAACGTATTCCGTGTCGTCGCTCTAGCATCACGACCTTCACTTACAAACGTTATTAGCTTCTATGCGTTGCGCAGTTGCATTAAGCTACGTCCATACGGAATAACTTCAATACGGTATAACTTTACGTTATTTGATTGGTATACTTGTTACTTAAAGAGAGGCGACACGTTCGCTTCTAAAAGTCGGCACGTCAAACTAATTTCTTATGATTTGTATCTCTTATCTTATCTCTTACGATTTATATAACCGAAACTGTCACAGATGTCTAGTCCGCAATTTTTAACGTTTAGAAAGAGAAATAAAGCTGCCTCTGGATGATTAATACTGTTATTCACCACAATTACATTTTGTACAATAAAATTGACGTTCCCTTTAAATAATTTAAATTAAACAGTTTAGAAGTATTGTATAATGTAATCTTCAGATGATCAATAATGTTGTGCACTTCTATCGATTATCTAGAAGCCACTTAAGAAGGTGGATTCTGCTAGACAAGTTTCCGGTTCTCGTAAACTTGTTAGGCTCGTCAGTTAATGACGTTTGAGCCACTCGATCGCAAATGTAATCGTCACGCAAGCGGAGTGCGTATCCTGCGCGATCGTATTTTAATAAGTTTTTATCGCAAATTATATGACTCCGGCTGTGCACGCAGCTTGCGGTGGTGACGACGACAACGTGTGTGGCGGCAGCGAGTGGGCGGACACGCACGGCAAACGATTCTGATAGGAGGCACCGTGCTACTCACCGACCCGCGCGCACGCAACGGAATTTCACCTTACGACGGAGTGCGTTGAAAAGATAATTGAAGTGGTGAACGGCGAAGGAAATGTTCGGAGAATTTTTCGCTTTCAACGCCCGCCTGTAACTTTAATTAGAGGACGAGCGTTTACCCGGATAAAGTTACTCGCATTAGCATAAAATTAAATGGGGAAGTATCGTTAAAATATTTGCAGACTCACGATTGTATATAGACATTATTGTTCTCTCGAGGAAGCGGAAGTCGTTTTCCTTGTTCAGCGATTTACTCGATACTTACGCAGAAAAAAACAGTTTAGCTTATATAGGTATAGATTTGAAAATAATTTCGTTGGGGGGATCATCGAAGTAATTATGTAGCACGCTTAAGTTGATTGTTAGAATGTGACAACTTTTTGCAGCATTGTTTATTACGTTTGAGCGTCTTACATAATTATTTTGTATGTAATAGTCCAATATAAAATTATATTTTCAGATTTGTAGCTATATATAGTTAAATTTTTAGATACACCTTAGCAGTCATTTTTTCTGTTGTTGTTAATTTATATTTGGTTTTATTAAGGGGCACCTCCAGATGATATGGCCAACGTTCGTCATTAGCAATTATCATACATACACATGACATACATAATTATCCATGTTGAATGTAGGCCAATATTTAGCGAATATGTACAAAGTTAGCACACACATATACATTATCTGAAGGCGCCTCTATTCAATCACTTAACACATGAATATCATTAAAAAATGTCAAAATAACTTTATTTTGATTCTTAGCGTCAAAATAAAAACAGTCAAATTTTATAACTAAAAATCATTATTCTAACTTTTTCTGGATGATTTCTTTTTGAGCAATAATTATCCCTGAATTCTTTTCCTAAATAATGCACAAATTGTAATATACATATCATATTATAATAATAATAATGATTTGCAATACAAGTTATGCAAATCCGGACAGGTAACAATTTTGCTGGGTATAAAATAAAACTGAAATCACGCGACCATGAAGAATCCTCGTTATATTTCAAAAGGTTCTTAACTTAGCGCTATCATATATCTACTATTACATTAAGTCCTAACGTCCAAGTACACGCGAACTCCTGCAACGTGATAATTAAGCGATCGAAACGCACATTCCTTCTTTCTCTCTCTCGCTCTCTCTTTCTTCCCGTGATATTCTACGGTCACGCGTCCACCGCGAATAACGCAACTTGGAGTTAACCCGCGTTGACCTTCGTGCGATCGAAAACGCCGCCCGGGATATCGAATCGCTATGACGGCCGACATCCGGTCTCGGTTCATGACGGCGGCGACGACGCGGCACGTGAATGAAACTCGGCCTGGTAAACGCGAATGGGGAACACGCGCTGGATGCATGCGTTTAAAGAGACCCCGGTGCGCATTAACACGAAGCAATACAATCGTACGTGTGCGAGCGATAACGAGTCACGACGTTCACCGAGGCGCGATAACACTCGTCGTTGAAAAATTGTTGACCGCTCTCGAAAGAGCCGCCATCGGCGCGCGGCTCTCTCGACGGCGAACAATCATCACGAGCAGAAACCGCCGCAGTTTTTCGTACACTGTGCAACAAATCGATCCGTACCTTTTTCTTACACGGAAAGAATGATTTTGTTGAAGTATCTAAAAATTTAGCTATTCTCTAAATTCCATGGAGTGGAATCTTCACTTTAAAGAATGAAAATAGAGTCTTGACACAAATAGCGACTCAATTTATAATTTATAAAGTGAAATTTCACTCATCAGAGTGAGACTTACTTTAAAAGTTTCAGGGTAGTTTTAGATACCAAAAAGCTTCTTGTGCGAAAATGGCTATATTTAGTAAAAAAAAACTTTGTAATTTTTTATAAGATCCTTTAATACGATTGATTTATACATCTAGATCCGTGAGAAACTGAAGGCAAGAATCAATCATGTAGAATCTGATACTACAATCGCAAAGCTGCTTTTTCTGCTGAATGCAGCCATTTTTCTACATCGCTAAGATTACGGCGGGATGCAAATACAGATCCGCTTAGGAATATAAATGTTTGAAATTAATGTTCTTACACACAAAAAATCGACAGATTAATATATCCGTAGAACATAACGATTATACAGGCAGTAAACGAAGGAATGTAAGAACAATTGCGGAAAATCGGCAATCAACGATCCAGCGCACGATCTATTGTCGCGTTAATCTTCTACCTTTCAGAATTATAATTTCGTTCTGAAATTCCGCGTCACGAAATATTCCGCAGCACGCGCCACATACGACGCAATTATGTAGCATCACCAGAAGGGGAAACGGGTATAATTATAGTTAGCAGCGTTGGACAACAGATTTGCGGCGTGGCCCCGCGTATGACGTAATACTACAGCGTTCCCGGCGCGGCCGATAAGAATTCCGACGCCTCCATTCAGAGACGGGAAACGAGAGGAAGGATGAAACCTTCGGGCGACGTGGCGTGGCACGGCATGGGCGACGCGGGTATGGACGGCGAGCACTCGGACATACTGATACGGGAAGACGAGATTACAAAATCGGAGAGCTGCGAACCGATTGCCGCTCGAAAGAATTCACTCGCTGGCGCTCCAGATAAGCAAATTTTTTTTTTCTGCTACGCACACGACTGCGTGCTATCACGATCGCAATCGGGAATGTGCGTAAGTTACGAATTTAATTTTGGAGCACACGCACGATGCGACGGTTTCGGCTCTTTGCGTGAGTAACGCACGGGTGAGGGTACACGTATCCGCTTACGTGGTGAATATCACTTTTTCTATTCATATACAAGTCGTGAACATGGACTTTGCCAACACTGTATCTTTAGCGGATTATTTCCTCTCTACTTTTTTATTATTTCACAGAGAGAACGATTTTGCTGAAGTATTAAAAAATTTAGCTAGATGCAGATACAGTTTGACGGTCTAATAAAATTATTTTCAAATCTGTATCTAGCTAAATTTTTGGATATTGATAACATCGTTTTCTTCGTGTTCCATTAAATCCGGCGAATAAAAAGCTTCAATTGCGTATATCATCAATACAACATTTTAAAGAAAAAGTTTTTAAGGAGATTCGAAAGACGTATAGTTCTTGAAATTATTGATAGATACGTTTCCAATATGTTTCCGTGTAAAAGAAAATCTGGACGATTATTTATCAGAACTATTGGAAGATTTAAAGAACAAGCGGCTCTCACGTTTTATCGATCTTTCATAAAAGCTGATTTAAATACTGTACAATGAGCAATATGTATATATATTGCAGCAAGGGGATAATGTAAACGTCATACGAAGCGAGTAAAAAAATGTTTGCCAAATGATATGAAAAAAGATTACTTAAATGCATGAATGCATATATGAGATACGAATGTACTATATACGAAGATACGAAATGTAGAATGGAAGGGGGATAACTTGAGCAGACTACTTTACGTCTTTTTAAACATCGAGACAAAAATAGGATAAGATAATCTGTTGTTTAAATATCGTGTACATGAGACGACAAGTCACCTGTAACATTATATCTATATCATTATATCACTTTCTTCAATTAACAAAGTTAATTTAACGAACCAGGTTAATTAAGAAAGTTTATTCAGAGTTTAGAGAGTCTCATTAACACGGAAAGAATAGTTTTGTTAAAGTATCTAAAAATTTAACTAGATACAGATACAAAAATTTCGTTTGGACCATTAAAATAATTACGTAGAAGCTTATTAAGCTAAAATGTTAAAACTTTTGTAGCGTTGCTATCAACGTTCCGCATAATTATTTTGATGATTCAACAAAATTATTTTCAGATCTGTATCTAGCTAATTTTTTAATACTTCAGCAAAACTGTTTCTTTTAACTTTTCTAATTGATAATTCTACGATTTTTTTTGATTTTTGAATACCACATTGATTGTGGAAAAAATTTTGGTTGAAGATGGACGAACCAGAAAAAATTTTGATCATATCAATTAGAATTCTCGTCATCTTAAGTCTTAAATTATAGTAGACTCCACTAGGAAATTCTGTGATTCGTCCATTTTTAATCGGAATTATAACGAGAGTTCTAATTAATGCAACTTTTTCCATTGTACATAAAGGAATCTTAAAAGAGACAAGACTCAACAACCTAAGAACATTTCTAATCTCCGTGTGTCTTTATGAGCGACAAATGAACTCCGTGTTCACATCCCACGTTACGCAATGCTGCTTCACAAGTTTCACGAGTCGCGACGCGCGCGCGTGAATTTACGACAAATTCCGTATATTCGACGTACGTATGTATGTATGCACACGCAATATACGTGTATTTACGCAACAGCCCGTGCATGCCTGGCGCAGGTGGCGCTATGACGCAAACGTTTTATCGGTTATATTCGGTTATGTCTTGCTAGATAACGGAGTCGACGGAGTCAAAAAGCGGTCGTTCAAGTAAATTGTCGCATCAATTATCGATACGACGATATTTTGCTATCACAAATAGAAGTCCCTCGCGACTTTTCGTGATACGAGTTAAAAAAACGATAGTTTAAGCTTAAGATAAAAATTAATTCGATATATAAAAAATATGCGAGTCTTTATTTTAACACTTAGCGTGTCGCTTTAAACTCACAATAACTCGCAGTTATTCGTCTCCATCAAGCTATGCCTCTTGACTTATCAGCGTGTCGTAGGCGAACCGGAAAGGGTTACGAGATTGGTAGGAGTCGATATTTCGAATACGCGGGCAACGCGCCGAAACTAATTCACGACTCAGACGTAGGCAGCACGCACGCACAGGCTGTAAGACCGTCTCGATCTCATCCGGCTCCAATCCCCTTCGGTTCCTCGAATATCGTTGTAAACCACGCACAATGCGCACCACACTTGCGTATACGCATCTACTTACGACGGGTCTTCCCTTCAACGCACGAGGAAGATCTATCAAGTATTAAACGAGGTTTTTAAGGCGGCTCACCGACCGTGAAGAATAATTTAATGTCTATATATCTGAGTGTCACAGTATTCGACACAATGACATACATCTGCCGTTTTGAGCACGTGTCTATATAGGGACGTCTAAAAATGCAGGTCTATTATTCGGAAATGTAGAATATAAACTTTACGACTCTATCTAGGAGACGCGTTTGGAAAAGAAAAATGACGTCACGACCAGAAACGAGACGTGTAGATTTATTGACACGCGAGTGCGTGGTCCGATTATGACACTGCCAAAATGCTAAAAAAGTAGCGTTGATTGCGTAATCGATTAACATTAGAAGTAACCAACGCCGCGTTTCCAGCTATTACTAAAAGGACCAAACAAATCAATATTTAATAACCGTTATAACGTAAAATAATCACAAACCAAAAATAAAATCTTACAAATGTAATAAATAAAATTCATATTTTAGGTGTTTCCATTTTTTCATTTGCTATGTAGGTTATACGAGTACTTCAATTTAGGAAGGTACGCGAGTAGATAGAGCTTTTATATTCCATAATTATACGTGGTTAACCACGTATCGACAGACGACGGAATTATCAGTACGATTTTAGTGCGTCCACGCCACTCAATCATGCTTTGTGGTTGGATAATAATATAACCATTTTTATACACTTTACAACAGGATATAAAAGAAATTGTTAAAGAAATATAAAAGGGATAATACATCTTTCATCGTTTTTGAATAGCTTTCATTTTCTAAAGCACTCACACAATGAGACACGTAATAATTAAGAGTAATATAATAATTTTTACAAATGAGACTTCAATTGAAACACGATTTATTTTTACGGAATGTGAAATAAAATAATATATTTATAAATATATGTTACCTTATTAATATTTCCCCTTCGTAAAAAAAATATATTTTACAACAATTATAAGTAACAATATGGTTCTTATATAAAATTTGTTTTCTCATGTGAGATATAAAACTATTTTATTAAATATATTTACAATCTTGTGTAATTAAATTTTCACACATACTACACTAATCAAATTCTTCGAAAAGAGCTACAATTATTATTAACATGAAGATGATTTCTGCGGAACATCATTAACAATAAAACAATATAGATACCTTTTTACACCGATGTTGCGTGATAATTCCAAATTTATGAGCAATTTCGTCATGATACCTGTATAAGAAAATTCAACGAGGCAGTCTCGATCTTTGAAGGACGACCATTGTGGTATTAAAGTGTGGGAAAAAGCGTCTACTATATAGCGAGAACGAGGAGTCTGTGGTTCATTCATGGCGAGAATCTGAATGGGGAGAGAATGAGCGAGAGAGAAAGAGCGAAATCTATGTGCACGTCCATATGTATGTATTATATATGAATTACGTACACCCATGTGTAAAAATATACATGCTGCAGTAGCATAAATAAATACTTCAGACGTGTATATGTACAAAAATATATACGCTGTGAATTACGTTCTATATTGCGGAAACCCACGACCAAATCCTCTCGAGCGTATCGGAGAAAGGCGTGTTGATTTGATTACTCGTCATTCACTAAGTATAACTCGTTATTCGATGAATGTTAATGGGACTTATATTGATATCATATTACAAAGGTAATAAAATATTTAAAGGAGTCATGTTACGTACATTATATATTTTCTGGACAGCCATATACTGTCCATATTTATACTTCCCATGATATTAAATCGATCCAAAACTACGTCATAATTGAGATAAGTATTCTTGGATATCCTGTATTTACGTGTGCAATATTCTAGCATGGTTTCTTACTGTTAAAATATAATTAATTGAGATGGAATATCAAAATATTATATATGATTTCTTAAAAGAGTGTATTAAATATTTGAAAATTTATGACCAAAATTATATAAACATATATATATTATTTTCCTAAAAAAGTAAATATTCTAATTCGTGAAATACACATTTTCTTTATTTTCCGATAGCAAAAAGATTCTGAAAGTTTTCCTGCCTTTCAGTATAAGTGACAATTTATTCAACAATTTATTCAAAAAATAAATAAATTTTAAAACAAATCGCGTTAAAATCTCACTTTATATATTGTTTCTGCTAATTTATAATTTCATATTTGGGAAGAAAATTCTCAAAACTTTGTTATAAAACTTTCCTCCGACTCTGAGACTTTTAGCTTTAGTATAAAAAACTTTCACCAAGTTATAATCATTTTCTGCCCCCGTAATAAGAAAAAATCGGAACAGTAAGCACTTTTTTCGTAGCCTGTTTAGGTATCATGTGCTGAAAGGCACCGAAGAACGAAGCGCGAACGGATTCACCTGACGGCGATGTGTCGGAAAAGGCTTCAACAGCTTGCACACGCTGCTCATTATATAACGGCGCGTATGTAAAATACCCACACATCCGATACATCGCCGCCTAGATACTACAGGACGTCTGTAAAAACCCACTGTGATGGCGCATTGTGAAGCGAGCCGGCCATAAAAAGCGCCGCTAAGCCGCTCGTAAAACATGGCAAAAACTCGCCAAATAAAGCGAGAGCGAGAGTGAAAGCGAGAGAATGAGAAAAAGAGAAAGACAGAAACAGAGAAGCAGAGAGAGAGGGACGAGGAGAGAAGAAGATATACCTACGACGTCCGGCCTCTCCGACTAACCATCGCCACCTCTCATCTCGTCGGCGGCTGTCAGCGGCAAATACGGACCCGAGGAAGCTTGACCTCCATTATTTCCCCGCATTCCACGAAACATTGACCCATCATCCTCGCCACGATTTCTTACCGAGTCACTTTAAGGATCCGAGAGTATTATTCTTATTCAAGGTAACGCGCGTTTTGCTTTAACCTTTTCCGATCTAATATTTCAATATATACAGTATAATCTACTCTTATCTATTTTTTTTTTTAGATCTCTAACAAGATTACGATGATTTTTTTTAAACGCTACACAAGTGCGCTTCATTAACTGAAAATCCTTTGAATAAACAGATGGAGAAGTATATAGCGCAAGCTTCCAATTTTCTTTATGCAAGTATTTTCCGGAGTTCTTGTCCGAAAGTTAATTCATTCCGGGCGAGATAATTTACCAATTTCCGCGAGAGCGAGATATCTCTTACCGCGGGAATGAGACTGTATTTTATCGTGTGGTCGTGCTCTTAATTAATCTCCGCTCGACTTCGCGCGCGTGTATAGGAGAAAATCGCAGAATTAATGTGCGAAACTTCGACGGCGCGGCGGCGTGTAGGTTCGTGTGTGAGGGATTAAAGCGAGGGAGTCATGCGAATTTCCGGCGCGCGGCCAACAATTCGGTTGAGCACCGCTGCGTGTGTCCCGAAGGAGTTCCCACGCTGCCTCACATCGCACACAGCTATATCGCGGCTAGATATGTGTCCCGATGATTCGTCGGTCCACGATCTCTAGGACTCCACTGATTGATCGATCCGAGAACTGATTACGTGCGCGCATGTGTATGTGTGTGTGTGTGTGTCCACAAATGCGTTGTATATACACATGATTGAGTCGTGCCCGTCTATATCTTTTCTAGTTATCTTCGAAAAAAGAAAAACACGATTTAGTGATAAATCATATCGACAAATTGTGGATTTACATTCTTTTCATGTTTTACGATCGACATATAATATCAGTTAAACTGAAACAATGGAATTAAACTTAGCCCAAGAAAATGTATTTACGTTCATTCCATTGAAACCATTTAATTTTGAATGAAATCTATTTTACTTAACTTCAAAAATATAGAATCTGGATAAAAGTTATTGTAATAAGAAGCAGACATGTTTTTAAAAAATTATTAAAATATAAAATGCGAAAGTTTTTTATTTAATCTATAGAGGAAATTGTATTGTTGAATATAAATATTGAACTGTGTTTTATATGTATATAATATTCACTTTTATACGGAAAGTATAAATTTCGAATTCCAGTCACTTTTTGCAGAGATATCGTTAAATTTGCATCAAATTTAATATACTATTTACTAAGTGCATACATGAAGTATGGATGTTACTTACTTTGAAATTAATTACGGAATAAATCGATGCACATTTATGACACGCGTGAAAGTTAAAAATAATATTATTTTTAACTCAAGGGATTGAGTTACTAATTACTATTGCTTCTTTGATATCTAACAGCGTACCGTGTGAATCGTTGCCGATTCACTACACTAAGAGATAGATCGTGAGAATCAATTTTAGCATGTAGAGAGGTCAGTTTCACACATACACGTGCAGAGTTAAACCTTCTCAAAATTGCATGGATTTCGCATAATAATGCAGCGTTTAGCTACTACAGGTAACTGAACCTGACAAGCACGTTAGAATTCGCGTGGCCAATATTCGTGTGAATCTGAGGCAAGCGCGTGAGTTAATCGTTAGCGTATTCCCCGTAAGTAGTAGTCGCTGTAAATAACAATATAAAGGACCTGTGCAGGTCCCCGGCGGCATCCACCGGGCGCAAAATGCCGGTTAAAGGATCTGTACCCCTGCAGTTATTCAACACGGACGAGTTTCAAGCAACAATATGCGGACGGCGCGGCACGGCGCGGCGGTATACGTGGGAACAGCGTAGTCCTCGGTTATCTTAACAACAGTGATACCGTATTGTTACGACCGCTATCGTCTATGCTCCGGAAAGTAATAACTGTCCGAGAAATTCTCTGTCGCAATAAATGCCGGTTACGATGATCGTAATCTGAATTAAGAATTGTATCTCTCATTTCTATTACATACATTAATATGCATATTTTATGCTCGTAATCATATCATTTTCTACGTATATATGGTAGAATTTCGAAGCAACGCAATTTTATGAGACCTTAATGCATAAAGAGAAAGGAAAAGAAAGATTATTTAAAAAGATATATATAAAAGATTTGTGACACGTAACAAAAATATTTTTTTATTCCGTTACAGATATTCTATTAGTTCACTTTTTACTTGTCATCATGTTTGTTATTAATTTTGCTTGTCCTGCACTCATTTCTCAGTAATGGGAAATACAATACTACACTAACAAAATATTTTCTTGTAATAATTAGAAGTTCGAACAATTCTCATTACCTGGCAAGTTTTTAACTTTTCGAGCCCCGCATTTGTTAAATTCACTCGCGTATACCCCGCGAATCGCAGAACGTATACCCGCATGCCGTCTTCTCCCTTCGATTCGAGCTCGTATAATAAAATCGCTGGCTGCTCCGTAAACACATCTGCTCTCTATCTCTTATCGGTCACAGGAAATGAACTTATTATTACACACACAAATCGTCCCTATCTGTTGCTGGTGAAACCGAACGTTAGTCACACTCACTAGACGTCAAACTGAAACGTTTTCCCGAAATGTATGCAGTGTCCGATTTCACGTGAATTCAATGACTCAAATAGAATCTTCCGGTCATGGCGTCAGTTCCAGGAAGAAACGCATTACGAGGTACATTCCCGTGCGAATTAATTTTACACTTTTCTAGGCGCGCATCCGCAAGTGTTCTAGTCACTTCTCTATTTCCTTTTAAAAGATATATGATTTCTAACACAATTTCGTACACATATAGAGTTACATTATAGGAAAGGAGGAAAATTCTCCTCTCTCTCGGTTATGAAATTTCTCAGATGTAGGACATTTAATCTTTCGTAAAAAAAAAAATAGAAGCTTATATGCAAGAAAATAAAGTCTTATATTAATAAAAAATCACGTATAAGCATGGAAGAAAGTTAAGCTAAATAAGAATAAAAAAAAGACAACAGAGATAGAAAAATAGTGACTCACTTTGGCGGAGCGTTTCGTGCGCACGTGGACGCGCCCAGAGCGTCGCAGAGTGAACTAGACGAACTAATAGAGGAGGGAGAGATTTGTGCGTGTGGGAGAGAGGAGGTGGAAATATTTGTGCGTAGACGAGAATGCGAGAAAGACAGGCAGAGTTGAACGAACCCACGCGCGGACCGATCCTCGCTAATTTTTTAAAGACCCACCTCCTACCAATATTTCTACTATCGGAGAAACCACCATCGAAGCAATGGAGGCTCTACTGCGTAATAGAGGCGGATTTTCGCGACCAATCGCGGAGACCCTCTGCGAGACTAAGAAATTCACCGCAGACGTTCTCACGACGCGAATACGGCGTCTCTTTAGAGATCCTTTCGCCATATAGAATACATTTGTGGTATCTCTCCGAAATGGAACGGATTTAAATCACCGATGAAAATCGGGTCAACCAATAATACTTTCGATGTGACTTTCGAGAAGCGTTTCTCCTGGTAACTATTTTGCGCAATTTGATGCGCGTAGTTTGAGATTATGAATTACGGACATAAGAAATTATATGATTTAATAAGAAATATTCTTAGCTGTTTTTTGAATTTTAAGTTACTTAAAAATTAATTCTTATATCATCTAAAATCTATTATTGTTTCTATCGCTCGTATTAAAATAAACATCGATTATTCTAATATATTTTATAACAATGTTTTTTTTTATATTATAATACTGTTTTGTGTATTAATTATCAACGATCATCGACGATTAATTATCAAAGAAGCTGTGAGAAATATTAAAATTATTCTGCACAGCGTGTTAAATTTATTTTGATCGATATTAAATAAGACTTCTTTAAAAAGAGTAATATTTCTTTCCTTTGGAGTAAAACTCCAAAAAGATCGAAATTTCATTCTGGAAAAGAGTGAAAATCTACCACTCTTATTTAAGAGAGTACAAATATTTTCGCTCTTTTTTTAGTGACAGTTTTTCATTATTTTCGATTGAGATTCACTCTAAGAAATTTAGAGAGTAAATCAAATATTTTGGCAAAGAATATTAAGATTCACTATTGATCGCATTTCGTAAGCCGTCTATTTACGTAGGGATTAGGAACCTATTGTGAGAACAGGGAATCGTCAACGAGGCATTTGCCATCGTAGAATCGCTCGTTTTTGCCGAGCGTAAATACGCAGTTAGTGTAATTTCGGCACGTGTATCAAGCTTCAAGGCCGGACCGCCTTGAGACGCGGTACGCAAATAAAAAACGGAAGCATCGCGAATAAAAACGACGATATTACAGCGCGGAGGCATATTCTGACTTTCAAAGTAAAGATTCTAATAATTTATACAACATACGATAGTTATTGTGAAATGTTATATAAATTATAACATTTACGCTAATAATTATATTAATAATATATATTAATAATAATATTAACAATTTGATAAAGCTTTAAAATGAATTTCTCTTGTATTCGTTGTAGATTGAAAACGATTCACATTTTCAGTCTTGTTCACAAGTAAGTGTTATGAAAAGGTGTAATATTGCGATTGCAACATAGTGCCGATAGCTTTATACATATATAGCATAACACTGTTACATGAGGTCAGATTATCTCGCGAAAAAACGGAAACGACTAACGTGATTCCAGTAAAAGAACATATAAAGTTTTATCTTTATCTCTGGTAAACTTAAATAACACGTGACTGAATCGTGAATCAATTAAACATTTCATTCTTCCTGGCGTGCTATTGACGATTAATAAATATCACGAAAGAAAGCGATGCGATATTTTAATATCTAAGCAAACATTGAAACATGTTAAAACATATTATATTGTATTTTTTCAATCTTCGTAGCAATAAAATAAAATGAAAAAAATATGACTGTATTATTCACGTATCTAATACACACACTGATATCTTTCAGTAAAGATATCTTAACATAGAGTTACCTTGATGTGTTACACTAGAATTGAATTATTCAATATCGAATTATCGTATATCGAAGATGTTATATCGGGGGACATCGATACTGCATTATTTTCGCATATTACATCGGAATGTCACGTCACATAAGATTAACAAAACTTAAAATATCATTTTTCAAAGATATTCAATGTAAAACTGGGTCAGCGATCTCTTCTCATAGTTCTCATGTTACACGATGTGTAATATAGGCTCATAAGAAAAGATCGCTGATCCAATTCAACGTTATGTCGAAAAAAGTGAAGAAAACGAAAGAAAAGTTGAGAGAACGGATATCAGGCGTGAATTTTTGTGCGGCAGGCGTGCTCTTTTCTAGGGAAACGCGGGAGCACGTGCCCGGGTGAGAGAGCACGCGCGTGACGTCAGCGTGCGTCTGGGAACAGCTGACCGCATTCCACAATAATTGTTTTGCATAATCGCGGTGGAAGCGGCCACTCCAGTGGTAGCTTCACAGTGCCCGCGAACAGCGAGAAAGAGGCCGACACGAAAGAACGAGAAAGGTGGAGATGGAGGTGGAGAAAGTAGAGGGGAGAAAATTCGAAAGGGCCTTCTCACGTTGTCGAGATGGGGCTGGGAGACGGACCGAGGTGGGAAGAGAGGGAGGGGGAGGGGAGGCCTGGTCCAGCCGTCAATAGCTACGCGGCCGGCGCGTTGGCTTTTAAAGTTTAAAGATCCAACCGCGACGGCGTCTAAGCATGCCAGAGGTGCTCAATTCCCGGCACCGCACGCTGTGACCAACTTTTGTTCCCGTGACGCACACTGAGGAATATAAGTACAGGGAGTATATACACTCCGAAGTGCGCAATTACGTACTTAGAATATTCCGCTTGAAATTTAGAACTTTTTTACAGTAAAAAAAAAAACTCGATTGAACGCTACCCTTTCTCAGAATCTTTAGTCTTCTACAATATTAAACATATCCTTAGTTGTAAAACATTATTAACCCTCCGTTGGCAACATTGAACTTTAACAGCACAGTCGATTTTTTTTATTGCGAATTTTACTAGACAAATTTAAATCTGTAAAAAATAAGTAAAGTATAATATATCTGACTTTTGTGATAGTAAAAACTTATTATTAAAACTTTCACAAGTACATAGATATTTTTCAGATTTTTATCTAAGTCAATACAAAAATCTGCACTAAAGGTTGAAAATCTAACAATAAGTCGCAAACAAAGTATGAAAATTTTACATTGCCGATAGGAGGCTAAGACAAACATCATGTGGAAAAAGAAAAAATGGATTCCTTATGTGCGTTCTGGAGAACGTGACTCATCTTGTGATATCGATCATAAATAGATTGTTTTCAAGAAGCATCAATGACTCGACATCACGAGAACCAAAGTAATTATAATTCAAAGCAGGAGCAAACAAGATCACGAAAGCACGGATAACAAGGCCAGTGACGAGAGATCTCGAGATGAAATGTCTGTAGAAGAAGATTAAGAAGAATATTATGGAACGAGTAGAGCTAGCGTGAGATGTTTCCGATGTGTATGGTCATGTTTAGCAGCATTTTGCCACGTCCCACGCGACCCACATTGCACTCTTTCGCGAAGATGTGGCGACTGCCTTTCGTGTATCTCGTTTAGAGGTCTAGTACCTCAAGATTAGCGATCACACACACAGGATATTAGAAACTATTACCTTTTCGTGGAATAGTTCTGGTTTGGACCTGGTTAGAATATCCGCGAGAGACTTACTCAGCAGCTTTCTTCGACTCTGTAGAAAATTAAAAAGTACGGATTAGTTGTCGGATTCATCGTTTTTTCTTTAAAGATTTATCGTCTTATTGATTGTAATACGAAATAAACTATTACTATTCAGTTTGATTCACTAATTGTAAGCGAAAAATCAAATTAAGACTCTAAGTGGAAATTAGATGAATAAGAATAAATAAAAAAAAATGAAGAGAAGGAATTCAATTTTCGTAGAAGTAGGTGTCTTAATGTTTCTATTTATACAATAATATATCTATATATTCATATGTAGATTTACAAATTTATTTTGTAGTTCTGTAAACTATGCGCCGATCAGTTTGTCGGACTTGAAATGCAATCATGAATTGAAGATGTGAAAATAACATTACAAATTACATTAATTATCAATTTAATTATTTTTCGCAATAAGTTCTTTGCAATATTTTAAGATGCTTATTAGCATCACCATTAAATTGATGATCAATGCAATTTGTGATGTTATTTCCAGCTTCAATTCATGATTGCGTTTCAAGTCCGACAAACCGGATCGGCGCGCGATTTATGGAATTGAAAAATGTATTTATAAATTTGCATATGAATATTATTAATATCAAAATCTGTTTAACCGAAAACTAGAAGTCTTTCACTTACAAAAAGTTAAGAGATGCATGGTAATCTTAATACTTTCTGTTCAGAAATCGTGACTTATTACACCTTTCTGACGATGTCAAATGATCGAATCGCTCAAAAAAAACTGACGCAACGACGAAACTACGCACATTTTGTCGATGTAAAATATGCCACGGCTACAGACAGCAAACTACGAGCGTAAGGCATTTTGCAATCCCGGTCGCACGTCTCCAAGAATGGTGTGTCGCGCACATAGTTGTCGCGTGACGTTGGCGGAGAAACGACGCCAACGACAGGCGACCCCGGGAATGGCGATACGGAGAATAATAAAAAGAGAGACGCGCCATTGCGTCGGTCATCCGCGGTTCCGTGAAAAACTCAAGCGGGCAAATATCGCGCCGGCGTTATAGTCTATGCGCAGTCGATTATACTTGATGTATAAGAACGAGCTGTTTTTCTGTAAACGACCTAAATGAGGCAGCAAAATTAATTTGCTACTTTCCTTCTTTCTTTATCGATGTATAATTCTTAATTCTAGCAGCTATACTAAATAAAAAAAGTATCAATTTTTTAAAATATATCTTATCGCTAAATCTGCACGTAGAAAGAACGATTTTGCTGAAGTACCTATCACAAATTTAGCTAGATATACCATTTTGTTGAATGATCAAATAATTATAAAATGCTTAAACGTTAATGACAATACTGCAAACAATTTTAGCAACCATAATTTAAGCTTCCTGCATAACTATAATTTAATAGTCCAAACATAATTAGTTTCAGATATAGCTAAATTTTCAAATACTTTAGCAAAACTGTTCCTTCCGTGCAATTTTCACTTACATTGTTTCAATTGAATTGTCTAAATTGCAATAAAATTTAATATTACATATATTTACATAATTATAATATATATATAGGAATCCTATTACGTAGACATAAAATTGCATTTGCACAAGAAATCCTATAGGATCGTTTACACAAGTTTGAGAACTTTATCGTCTGATTTTAATTTAACGAATCTCTTAGCATTTCAAGTTTAGGGTTGAATTACGCGTTGTGATTCTCGAAGATATTCGATTCGCTGCGGACTATGCGATACCCGACACCCACTACTGGTTTTCCTTGCGTGCACGCCCGACTTTAACCGGCAGTCTACGTTTTTTCCTTCTTACGACACCCGTTATCGGATCGGATGAATCGAATTAGTGGAACGAGATAGAACCAAGGAACGCGACCGAAATCAATTTTCTTGCGACCTTCGCGACGACGACAACGGCGACGGCCGGCGGCGGAGACTCGTGGACGAATTTTTGTGCGCATGGCAAGAGAGTGGAAGGCGAAGCCTTCGGAAGAGAAATGTTTTCCGCAATGATCCACTTTTATCGTTACATTTCATAAAGAGAAAGAGAGAGAGAGAGAGAGAGAGAAAAAAAATAGGTAGATAAAGAAAGAGAGAAAGAGAGACAGCATATTCGATGATGTAACTATGAGCGTGCGACGCACATAGGCCAGATTGCTCATCCGCAGTTTATCCTATACACAATTCTTGTTACCGGCGTGCTATCACGCGTGGACTATGCTCAGCGACTCGTTTTACACGATCTACAATCTAACGACACAGATAGAAAGACAGAGGGGAAGAGAAGAAAGAGAGAGAGAGAGAGAGAGAGAGAAAGAGAGAGTTCGCAAAGTGACTGACATTTCAACTTCCACACTGTTAGATATCAAAACAGCAATGATAATCCCTTAAGTTAAATAACATTTTGTTATTTTTAAGTTCCATATGTGTCAAAATGTAAGTAGACCAATCCGTTTCTGTGGTTAGTTCTAAAACAAACATCTCGCTATAATGACTTTTCACTGAGTTGTTGCTATTTGAATATATTAAAAATTAGTGCTAAAATTTAAGTGGCCCGTTTTTTTTGCGGTTAGTGTATTTAATTTCGTTGTTTTAGTCAAATTAATTACGTATGTATTAGATAAGAGCAGTATGACGGTCAAAAATAATTAGAAATAACTCAAATTAGGTATAATTTGTGAATTTAATAGTGTACGAATTCTAGGTACAATAAATGCTAAATTTGAAAAACCTTAAAATTTTAATGACATGTCAAAAATAAAGATGACGGAAAGCTATATATATATATATATATATATTCTGGCAAAAGTGACGATATTGTACAATATTGGCTTATGATAATCGAGCAACAATATTTTTGCAATACTTAACGTAAAAAAAAGATCAATAATGGACTGCGTACCGCACACCGATAATATATGCACGATAATATATACATGCCGTTTCGGAATTATCTGATTATTCAGTGTTTTAGGAGCGAGATCAGCATGCCTGACTTTAACCGGAAGTGGAGTATCGGGCACGCAAGGATGCACAACACTTCGGTATAGCAAGCGAGAAAAACATCGATACCATCCACGAGGGTCTCTAGGTGTAACGGGGCGTCCCCCGTGTGGCGGTTACCACTGTGGGAATTCTAATTAGAGATAATGACGTCATTAAGGTCTGAGCCGCGACGAGACGGGACGGTCTGCTGCGCTTACTGTACATGCTCGTACCCTATTTTATATACGCAGTCATGTACTCGCACGCGAAATGTGCTTTGTTCCGAGAGCCCGCGCGTCCTACTCTTGCGCCCGATATGCACCCGAGATCACCGCTCTCTCACGCGAACGCACTGTTAAACTTATGCTCCGAAAGAGAGATTTACATCGCTCGTTCGTAAACGGAAAGGAAGGAGGTGCTCAACGTTCGCTTCCTTGTTCTCGCCCGTTACTATGATAGCGCAAACGTCAAACTTGCATTTCAAGCCGGGTCGATTTTGCAGGTTTATACATATATATATATTTACAAATTGTCTCAACGATTTCAAATCGATATTTACTAACGAAAAAAGAATGTGGAAATAATTATCTAATGTTAAGTAAACTAATTTCAATCAAATGTTTGGTTAATGTGATCAAAGATAATTTTTGTGTGTCTCACTTTTATCTTGTATGTTGAAGTTTCAGTAAATCTATTTTAAACTCTCAGTTAAACTCACATTTTAACAACTGATAAAGACTAAGGATCGAAACGTTGTTTATTCGATTTCAGAATAAAGATATATTTTTTTTATATTACATATATATACAATATTAATATTGCTTCTTTTAATTTTGTATTTTAAAAATAATTTTACTTTTCTAAATATTGAGTAATTATTATAAATCATTTGGTTACATCAGTTCGTTTGTTTTTTATATTAATACTCACTAAATATTTAGAAAAAATAAAATTATTTTCGATTTACTAATCAAACATCTGATTCAAAAATTATTTCACTTAATATTATCATATTCTATAGAACGTTCTCTCTCTCTCTCTCTCTCTTTCTATGTTTGCTTTGCAGACATTAATTACTTATATAATTTTTTATTAGCGACATTTCTGATACTAGTTCTCGATAAACTTTATTCTGATGTTATTTAAAGATTATTACTCACACGACGTTTTTATTGAATTATAATTCCATCCAAGAATTCATAAAATAAAATGATTCGATAAGCATAAAATATCTTACGTATGCATAATAAAAGCAATCCTATTGATATTGGATTATTTCAAATTAAAATAATCGTTTCTGTTGCAACTGCATCATTTTGATCGCTAGGAACCGGATCTATCTTGTATTTAAATGCCATATTTTTTTCCGTACAATTTTGTTCAGCCGTGTAGTGATTCAGCCGCCCTCACTACTTTCTGTGTCGTTATCGATATGTATTACTATCGTTTGGAAGCGACTCACACGGCACAGCCGCGTCACGTCCGGAATAGTAATCGCATACGAAAATAATGGCAGCGCCTGTTATCTCTCGTTTCTGCGCGCATACATTACGGCGCACGGAGTCATTTCGTGATTCATGACGTTGTTAAAGCAGTTCGCGGAATTACAGTAACGGATATGTCGGCGGGCTTGACTGCCGGACAAGACCGGAGGAATTTGTAAACATAACCGTGCGCGCGCGACAGAAATGCACGCAAGAAATGCACCGTACAAGGTGACTTCGTAGTAAGAAAAATATTTTAATTACATGTCGGAGAATTTTTTAAGCAATTTTCAACGCACGCTTGTGTCACTGTAGAAACCTCTTAAAATAAATATCTCGATTTTAGCTTAACAAATTTATGGGAAATTTGAAACATCAGCGAAGTATCGTTTAAAGTAACATTGACTTATAATTAATATAAAATTACAAAATAAATTAAGCGAAATGTCGTTCAAGTGATAATTACGAATTCGTGAGAAATTCGAAAGATCAGCGAGTGTCATTTAAGTATAACATTACAATTAGGTATCGAAAATTAATAATAAAAAAAAATTACAAAACAAATTCCGGTAAAATTCCGTTTGAGTGACAGGTCGAATTGACGAATTCCTGTCGACTCGCGTAAAAATTTCGACATCCGACTCTCGGTTCGGCTTTCCAGATCGATCAGCCTCTGCAGTAAGCGTGCACCGTCGTTGACGCATACGTCTCTGCCCGTCGCATATTTTCGCGCGCGCGTTGAATAACAGCCTCGTAACACAGCGCGGCGCGGTGACACAACTCGGTTCGAGTTAAGCCCCGGAGCTCGCCGGCAGGGCGGTGACGAGGGACGAAGGGAGGACAATCGCGGGACGGAAAGAGACGGCGGATGCAGTCCGATGTTTCGAGTCATGTGCAGGCTGTGAGTCTCGCATGTGCGTGTGATCCTCCATGCGTTCCTCTGCTGCGTTCTTTCTTTCTCTTTCTTTCTCGGCCTACACTTCCTCCACCGGTGCGCCTCCGATTCGAACACTCCGTCTTTGTCGGTGGGGCGTCGCGTATCTCTCTCTCGCTTCATCCTGACGTCAGCGCGGATACCTGTTGCATGCCGCATGCTGCACGGAGGGAAAAGCATTGGTGCAACGAGCGATCGGGGCGACAGTGCCAAAGGAGGGAGAGAGAGAGAGAGAGAGAGAGAGAGAGTTTTTTAGAGAGAGAGAGAGAGAGAGAGAGAGAGAGAGGAGAGAGAGAGGAGAGAGAGAGAGGAGGCAGAGATTCATTTTGGATAAAATCGTGGGATAAAGAAATCCCTTTATTATATTTTATTTCGCATTATATTAATTATAAAATTCAATTATAATTTAGTTATAATTAATTATTTAAAAAGGAACAATAACGGGAAAAGATAGATATAGATAAGAAGAGGAAAGACAAGAGACATCCGACAGCTTTCTAAAAATACTTTAAAATTCAAATAGATGGATGGATAAGTAAATAGAGAGACAGAGAGGGAAAGAGAGAACAGGAAAAAGGAGACGCTTGAGTCACATATGCGAATTAAAGACATGGGATTCTCAGACTGGCTGCAGACTAGCCAGCGCTCCTCTTGAGGAGAATGCTTCCTTTAATCTTTTTTTTTCTTGTACTCCTCTTTTCTCTTTTTCTCTCTGACCGCAGCTTAATTATAAATTAAGGTTTGTGATTCCGGATCCGGTTACACGAAAACGAACAAACACATTGCACCGGATAGAACATCAAGTCTTGAAGAATAGTTTCTAAAAAGGAGGGTAGAAATTTTTGAGAGTTTTTCGATCAACTCGGGGATCGTTTTATTTGTATGTTTTTTTAAAATGTATTTTTCTTCGTAGAAACCGAAAATAATCATTATAATAACGCCAGATTAAAGGAAATATTGGTACATTAAAATAAAATGAATAAAATCCTTATTCGCATCGTTATAAAATCACTGTCAGTTATGATTTAGAAATGAATTCCAAATTGGGTCAAATGCGAGTAATATTGCACCACGCAAAACGTTAATTAGATTATATTTAAGAAACCATACAAATAAAACGATCCCCGAGTGATCGGAAAACCCTCGAAAATTTCTATCCTCCTTAGAATATTTTAAATAGAGGATATATGAAAAATTTCGAAATTATTTCTGACAAATACTTTTAATTTACATTAAATTTTGCGATTAAATTAAATTTTCCATCAACATGAAGACATCCACAGTTATAACTAAATACGATATTTTTCTATGCTTTCATAAAATTCAATTCACTAGAAGTTTTTAATTTTCAATCTGATAAGAATTAATATAATCCGAGCTATATATTCAAATAGCTTGAAATCGCATAATCAACTTCATAATGAATGTCGTTGGAATTTATTGAATTCTCTTCTAGAAGGCGATATTTGCAGCCGGTACCATTTTAATGACATTTAGCAAATATTAGTGGGACATAAATATAGTGATTTATTCTGTTTGCCACTCGTATATGCGCGAGCTCATACATGCAACTTGTCTTTAAAAAGAAGCTTTCATCGCGAAGTATCGGGGGTATTGATAGTTTCGAACTATCGGAATCAGGCGAGAGATAGATACGCCTGGCGCAAAGTATACTTTTTATTATCCGTAGTTATGTGCGACGCCGATTCGTCACGATTGTCGTCATCTTTATGGCGATATTAATCGCGCACTGCCGCCAAAGCGGCGGCGTTCGTTAAATGTCATTGGCGGAAGGAGCATCGAGGGTAAGCGCGACTCGTTTGCTGGGCTAGCTTTTCAAGAAGATCGGAATCAACGAAAATAGACGAGGCACGGAGCTGCCGCCTCGGTTGGACCATCGCCAATAATGTGGCGCCGCGGAAAAATCTGTATGACGAGAAAGAGAGGGAGATGAATCTTAGACTAGTTTTACGCGAGCTATTTTTTGCGTCTGTGTGTGCATTCTTTTTCTTTAACGCGGATATTTGCTTCTTTTGGAATATAATATTAATAATCCTCTCTTTTTTCCTGTGCTTATGTCTATTTCTACTAATGTAGATTAACTTTCATCTCAATTAAATTTAATCTTTACTTTTTTCTAATGGTAATGTGCGAAGGTTCGAATTTCGATTTTTATTTATTTACGTATTCTCTAAATTTCTTGGCATGAAATCTCATTCGAAAAGAGTGAAAATACTATTGAAAAAAGTGAAAAATGCGCATCTTAAAAATACATTAAGAGTAAAAATTTGCCATCTTTTACTCAAGAGTACACATTTTTCACTCTCTTTTCAATAATGGCAGTATTTTCACACTCCAAGAAATTTAATGAGTAATCTACAAATATACAAAATTTCGTTAAAATTCAACACTTCAGTTCCCTTGTTAGAATTAGAAAAAAAAAATAAGTTAAACAAAGATTAAAATTAATTATTTACATTGATATCAATGGGCATTAATCGCGGTTTTTTTAAAATTATATTTCCTTCATCAGTTTTCCTAATTGAGCAGAGCTTACTTTGTTATAACACTTTTTCGTTTGATAATACCGTTTCGGAATTTTTAATAATTATTTGCTCGTCTAAGTCATTCAAATCAGATTTGGTATCAATAATTAATCATTCCTATACACGTCAGATTGGCAATCAATCCGCTGTGTCACGCCAGAAGCGAGAAAGAATAGCACGATTGCATCTGTACGCGCGAGAGTACGTAGAAAAACGCGTAGTCACTCGGCCCCGTGGCTCTCGCAATTTGAAGAAGAAATTATCGCGCACGACGTTTGATAAAAAGCAAACAGACCTAGCGAGCGATGATAACCGCGAACACGCGGTGTTATTCCGTATACCCTTCTCATTCAGTGGTTGTCTAATCGGCTGCTCTTATCGAGCCGCGGAAACGACCTGTGACTTTTACGCACGCACGAATCTAAACTACGTCCGCACGATATCACATATTTTAGAAGCGATCATATCGCATTATACCTGTTTATAATTTGTGAAGAATAGAATCAAGTTAAAAGATTTTGATTATTCTCCATCCCGTCCATAGACAGCAAAAAATTATTTCACAGAACATTCACAACTTAATGTTTCTTATTGTAAAGATGAGATTATGTTTACTGATTACAATACTATTGTAATTATTGTATGTACCTTTATATAATACCATATAACGACACAAGCATAACTATTGTATAAATATTGTTTAATGCCTGAGTTTTCTTAGCGATGTCATACAAATTCTGGACTAGCATACATTCATTTTACATTATGTAACAAAACACTGATACATTATTTAATTTAATAAATATATATTTAATATACATTAATTATCAGTGTTAAATTACTATTAATGTGTAATAATTTTGATCAATGAAAGCACCTCCTCTTTCACAGAATTAAAAATATTTAGGTACACTAAAAAAATATATTAAATTTTAATAAATATTTGTTTAATTTAGTTCTAAGTAAATACTTACTAGATGCAAACGTTTATTCAGTGTAAAGTAAAATAAAAAATTAGCAATTGTTATTTGAATCGGTAATCAATTAATGAGGATTGAAGTACTAATTAAATAACATCCCATTCAATTATCTGCTAACTTCCAATAATCCCTCAATTTCTAAATTTCGTGATGTGATTTTACGCACGAGTGCGGATCGCTCGAAGTGATTTCACAACGCCGATCGCTTGATATTTACCGAACGACAGCACGAGTAAAGTAGCACCGGACTTCCGCCTCCGACGAGGAATGCGATTGAGAACCACTGTCCTAGAACGCGCCCTGGTCGCCGGTATACAGAAATAGAACGGTCGGACCTTAACGCGCACTTTTGCGCGTCTTTATGTAACCCGGCCGAATTTATGGCCGGTTATCTATTTAATAATACGCGGATTTACTCGCTCCATTCGCAAAGATCAAACGAATCTACGCACACTGTCGCGCACGCGCGCGAGCGAGCCGGGCGGGCGAGCGCGCACGTGCGTATCGCACACACGCGCACGCCTGACGTAAATTTCGCGCCAGTGCGTTCACCTCTTCGATCTCATCGCTCGTTCTTCACGGACGCTTGAATGTCGAGTTGTTAATTCTCCTCGCTCGAGGAACATCGGAAACTACTGTTCGATCGACGGCTGCCTGTCTAAATAAAGGCACGTTCGCCGTAATCGCCGCTCTGCGTGGATCCGTGCCCTCTCGGACTTGTCCCGTTTCGGCTATAACCCTTCTCTCCCTCTACTTAAGATAAATTGGAACGAAATAGAGAAAACGAAGCAAGAGTATGGATAAATAGAAATTCCGTCTGATAAATCTTTTTTTTTTGTACAAGTTCGACAAATATTCCTTCCTTCGAGTACTAATTAGAAATACTTTTTAATTTGGGGAAAAATGTTGAGGAGAGAAAAAAGGAGATTCAAGTATAGAATGAATGTGGAAAAATTTTGGTTATTAAGAAGAGGTATTTTTTTAATGAACAGGAGCACTGAGAAATAAACAAATTTTCTATAGCTAAACCTACTATAAAATTCCAGTTGAGATAACCGGCATTTTGACTGATATAATTAGAATCTTCTGATCTCTCCATTTTCCACCAGACATTTTTTTAGTGAAGATAAAAATGGTTGGAATTTTAAGTGAAAACTGTGTAATAATTTGAATAAATAGGATAAGATATATACAAGAAAAAAGGCTGATATACTAATGTGGTTTATATAAATTTAAGTTTAGATTTAGAAAATAGTATAACATTCAGCTAACGGATTTTTAGTTAGTCACTAATTAGAAGGTATGGATGTATGTAATGTAAGAGAAAAATTATGATATTCTCTCTTCCCGACATGTAAGCTGACGTAATAAAATTGTCGTCTCTTCTTTAATTAATGGAAAGATCATTGATCAAGTTTACCTTAGAGAGTTAGAGATTTAACTTAGAGAGTGAGTTTATTAGCTCTTATTTAACACGAAATTTAAATTATTATAAAATCGAGTTGTTCCCCCATTTCCGCGAGTTTATCCTCATTGAATGTGTAGGAAGTAATAAAACACTATCATATAAGTAATATAGTTCGCTGCGGATTGCGCTACTTGCTGCTAACAAAAGACCTAGTTATGCAAAAGAGCCAGCGAGCAAAGCTTGTCTATCCATCTACTTAACAGCCTATGTCTAACGACATAGGTAATCGGTAATCGCCTTGTAATTGGCACATTACAGCAAATAACCATATTCATCGAATCTTAATATACATTTCGGTTCCCTGTATATTCACTACTGCCTGCAGTCTTTTCTTCGATTGCACGTTTCCGTATGTATACTTATTAATAATTCCCATTTACACACGTATGATTGACGAGTATACAATGTAGATCGATTTCGCGATAAATCTCGATCCTTGACCTATATAGGCTTTATAAAATCAAATTCGATTGTCGTCAAAATCTGTTTTCATCTAATAATTATACATGTAAAACTAAAATATAATCTACTACTAAGCTTTATGTTATATATGTATATTTATAGTATATTATGTATATTAAATATACACATTTCTTTCTATTTTATATTGTAGCCTATATTATTTTATTTTTTTGTTTTATATACTTTTAAAAATATTAGTATAAAAATATGAGAAACAGAAAAATATGTAACATACTCTCTAAATTCTTTGAAGTAGAATCTCTCTCTCTCATTCTTAAATATCGAACCAATCTTTTTCACTCTAGGGATTCCACTCTTCAGAATGAGATTCACTGTAGAAGGTTTAGAAACTAATATATAAAATAAAAATATAATAATAGATATTTAAGATACATAATATATAAATATATACAACATTGATGGAAATTTAATCAATACATTATTTCTAGATAAACAAGTGAAAAAGTCAATCGAGTATTGTGTGTATCCCAAAGTCTTCCTTTTAACTAACGCGAGATATACATATAAATCATGTGAGCCAATTCATCGAAAGAGATTCACGACTATACATGGTTCCGTGCGAGCGAACTAACGCGAACAAGAGTCGCAATTCGCACTTACGTGTTATCTACTTAGACGGAACGATATTCAAAGCTATAAGATCGTGTAAGACCAGCTCGTGCGACTGTCAACGCTATTTAGTTTCGTGACGTGTCACATGCCATTGTTTTCCGATGATGTGTATGTACGTACGATATATATCAACGAGTATAATTTCATTATCCTTCTGTAGCAATTATATCATATAATTAATCGTACAATTAAATCAATAAATTTCGTTGGTCTGTTCAGGATAAATCCATTGTGAATTTAAGTGACGTGTAATTATATAATTCGTATTTACGAATGATATATCTTTAAAATTGTATTAAAAATTGTATTTTACAAGTATTTTTTAATAAAATAAAAGATTATGCAAAAATTCAGATATTTTGTATTTTTAAAGGTAATACAAAAAAAAAACGGCAATTTAAAATCTGGGTATCTCGATCATGTAACTTTTTTTCTAGAACGGAAATGTGAAAAGTGAAAATTTTTACGTATGTATGTGTATATGTACATATACACATATAATACACAAAAATTTTCACTTTTCACGTTTCCACCACCAGGAAAAAAGTTACATGATCGATCCCCAGAATAAAAAATTATTTCAATAATGAACAGACATATTTTTAAGAAATAATTAAAATGAAAAGCGAAAATTGTCATTTTAATTATAAAATTATACTGTTAAACATAAATAATTATCTAATGTCGAACTGTTTTATGTGCATATTCAATTTTACACGGAGAGTAGGTATACATTTCCAATTACTTTTTGCAGAGACTGTACGTCCCTTAAGCTCGCAAATGGATGTAATTCCAACGCGTTCAATTTCTCTATATCAAAATTATTTCTATATTCGAATAATAACAAGGTGACACTTGTGGCACAAAATATTTTCCCTTTCTGTTTTTCTTTTATTTTACATATATAGCGTTTATTATTTTTTTCTATTACGTTTCGCCAACATTGCTACTTGGTTCTACCGACATGGAAAATAAATCGCTCCTGACACTCGCGCTATTGCTCGCTTGTTCGCTCGCTCGCACGCTCGTTCGCCGACGATTCATCAATTTCCTGCGGTGTCGAGTTGACGTAACGGAAAGGGGTAGTGACGGAATTCCGGCGAGCATTTCACGAACGAATCGCATTCGCGCATCATGCGCGCTTTCCGTCCGTCAGTGGACATTTTTCCGTTCGTTAATAGTACGATATGTGGGCACATACCTCTACTCTCGTGGCATTTTTAATGACAGCTGCTGTCACGACGTTTTCCTGTGTGCTCTTACTCTCTCTCTCTTTCTCCTTCTTTCCGCTGGTCTTCGTAAACTGTCGTAGCCATCAATTCCCGCGGCGCACTGTTGCGGGAAATCCAAACGGTCCCGGAAAACAGAAATGGCGGCCGTAGCGACAGGCGCAGGCTCCCACGCTGCCACGCGAGTGTTTTGCAAAGAGCACGCGACAGGACCGGAACGACGACGTTTCATTATCGAAATGACCACGCGGTAAATTGGAGGAGGAAAATGCGGCGCGGAAGTGTTACGTATCAGCGAGCGATTCTCGGCCGGAGCAGCGCGTCGCGAAAACGCATTAATGCACGCGAGCTGTCGATCGTACGTACGAAAGATCACCGGCTGGCGGACGGACGAGGACTGAGCGGAGCAGCCGAACGCTCGTGGATCCCCTCTCTCGCTCGCACGTTCCGTCCTTCCGTTTCCTCTCCCTCCCACCCGCCGCGCGCCGTGCGTCGTTCGGCGACATTCGGCAACCCTCGCTGCGTCTCTCTCTCTCTCTCTCTCTCTCACCGTCCCCCATCCCTCTTCTCCCTCTTTATCTTTTACGAATTAATTTTTCTTTTCATTTTGTATTTTTTTTTTCTTCAATTCATGGAAAGAACAGTTTTACGAAAATATCTAAAATTTAGCTGTAGATACAGACATGAAAACAAATTTTGTTCGGTTATCGAAATAATTATGTGGACTAAACTTTCAGACTAATTGCTGAAGTGTCAAATTTTTTTTGTAGAATTGCTCATCACGTTTTAGTTTCTTACATAATTATTTTGACAGTTCGACGAAATCTATTTTCAGATATGTATTTATCTATAATATTTTAGATAGTTTAGTAAAACTGTTTTTTTTTTTTTTCCGTGTTATTAAAATTCGTGATGTTGCTATTTTACTTTCTCGCCGTTATAATTATTACTATATTTTTACTGCTCACTCTGTCTCTCTTTCTCTCTCTCTCTCTCTCTGTTACTTCGTATTCTTTTAAAATTTATAATTCTTTGTAATTCTATTTTTTCCTATCGTTCTAACGACAATGTATTGTTACGTGTTGGTTCTTAGAGGGCTCGTTCTAGAATCGTAATAAATGCTCTATCTAACTATTTCTCTTTGTCTCTCCCTTCTCTCTCTCTCTCTCTCTCGTTTTCCGCTACCGCGCGACCGCCTTTTTGCTACACATTACCGTGGAGCGTGCGCGGGTAAGAAGAAGGGAGGATATATACGCACGAGGTCGGAAAACATGATTATTTCTCACTCTCTCTAGTGGTATATGTATGTGGTGTATGTATCTCGTATGAAAATCTTCTTAGCGATTTTCGAGCGATTTTAAGCGAAGAGCAGCACAGCGAAGCAGTAATGGTTCGTCTTGAGCGAAGGAATGGCGGAGACCGTGCTAATATCGAGACTAATATAATAGCATGTTGCATATGTACATGTGCGTGCGTAAGAACGGAATAATATCACGACGTAATGCACAATGTTCCTATTACAAGACATGTCGGCTTTGGAATATACGTAGAATATTACGTGATTAATGATACGAATGTAAATATTTCGAAGCAACATGTGTTTCGTGACCAGATCCAAGTGCAGCGAGTTTGTGTATATCATCAATAAGCACGTCTCTTCTACGCTTAATATTATTACTATATGATTAGAATAGATAAGTTGTATAACGATTTAATTGATATTTTCATTCGATGTAGCCGTTTTTTTATTAATTACGTGACGTTTCACAGAACGTAAAATAGAACAGAATGTAAACACCGTTCCGGCCGCTTTCAGTAATTTAATTTTCCGGAGCTGACGGTTAGTCTATTGGATCCTTTTAGAGAGAGAAAGAGTTATATCTTTTGTAATTATGAGAATTAGTTATAAGATATTTTTCGCAAATAAATTATTTACAATTTTTAAGATATTTATAATATATAGCATAAAATTATTAATATCTTTCCAAGATGCTTATGAGTATAAAAATTATTAAATTACTTGTTCAATATATATGTGATATTATACTGCTCTAATAGCTCTTTTGTTTATGATTGAATTTCAAGACTGAAAATGATTTCGGCACGCGGTTTACACAATTGAATCCTATATAAATTCACACTGAAATATTTAAATACAAGAACGGTATTCATAGTCCGTTCTTATTTCAAGACCGTCTTAAGTAATGTCTTAAGATGCTAATGCGGCTGTCTAATTGATTCATGACATCCTAAGACTATACTTAAGACTTAAATATAAGAATAGATTATGAATACCGGTTTAACATTTGCTTTTTGACCGAAAATGAATTAGTTTTCTTAATTTAGTTATAAGATATTAACTCTTTATAATTAGAGAACATTCTCTATATATCTTTTAGGTGGCATCTGCAAAGAACGTTTACACTAATTATATAGAAAATTAGGTTTCAGTGATTGAATTGGTTTTCGTATATGATGTAGTTTAAAATGTAATACACAGAGAATGTCATAAACACACAAAGCTCAATAATTGATATTTTAATTATCAAAGGTGCTCTGTGAGCATAAATTTTATTATACCTTTAATACATTGTAGTTTAAAAACTGACATCTTTTGTCCATCACATTGTAAGTTATTTGTGAAAATGAACTTATTATCGGAAACACCAATTTTCCATATAATTAAATCCTTTAATGAGAAAGTAACATTATAAATTAAATCAAATTATTTACATATACACAATAACAAAATTTTAATAAATATTCATACAAAATTTTATTTGGATCGACTTACTCATTAAAAAATTATTTACTTAAAAGTGCAGTGAAATACAGTCGTTACGTTGTACAAGCTAAATCAGCCAATTTAAAAACTATAATCTATTACTGAGTGTCTTATGTCTATGACATCTTCTGTTCGCATTATAAGTCACATTATATGTGAAAACTAATTCATTTCATTAGAGCGCAATTTTCCATATAATTAGTATGTTCTTTAAATTATTGTTATTAAAATAAACTTAGTACTCATCCTTTTGCACACGTCGTTATTTTGTTTCCTTGAAATTAATTAGCGTTTTAACATAAAATGGGTCTCACAGACCCAATGTCAATATAATTGTGTTACATATTTTGACGTCAGTAGTTCGGAAAGTTAAATGCCTGAAGTGGAAATGATATTACGATAACAGTTTTAAAAATGCTATGAAACATAATAAAGTTGATTATTTAATTGATTAATAAATACATAATTATTACAGTAATTATCGATCTGTTTATTAAAATACTGTTTTGTATGCGCTGCATGTATTTATTATTAAGTATTAAAAATATCAAAGTTATTTTTATGAAATTATCGATATTGATTTGTTGCGTTGAGGATGAAAAATCGCGAGCGAGTTTTTTTCCCAGTTATACATGAACAACAATTATTGCAATATGTCATGATTGTTGTCTTTTACACGTGACAGCATGCTTTTCTATAGTTGCGTAGTAGTTATAGGCTTTCGAAATAGTTTCGCGAAATAGTCGTAACTCTTGTTTCACCTCCGAGAATTTCCTCGGGGGCTCGAAATAGCAAAATAGCGACAAAACGATCGTGTCCTATATTTTAACAAATTTTCAGCAAAGCGACGGTGTCCACTATAATTGTCTTCTTGCAATCTACTTACGTGACGTGAATTCTTACACGATTGTTTATTTGTGTACCTACCATCTCATGCGATTCAGTTTACGGTCTAAAAGAGTTATATTGTGTTAAATTTAATAACTTTTATTAATAAAACAGAAATGATTCATCCAGATTCTGGTTTAAGTCAACGTGTGCTATGTGTAGTAATTTGCATTTTTTATTTTCGCAAAAAAAAAAACACATTTCAAGTATTATAGAATTAATCAAAATTATTTCGATTTCCTTAAAAAATACAATAAAAATCTAGGGAATAATTTCGATTGAAATCCATTTTGAATAATTGTATAATACATGCTTTACTGGCAAATTGGTAAGAATAGTGAATAACAAATGCAAACTCGATGAATAATTAAGAAATAGAAGTAGTTACTAATCAAGTAGTAGTGAGTGACTATCAAAAGTATCCAGCAAATATATAATTTTACAATAATAAATATTAATAAAATTCTTATCATAATCAATTTAAGAAAATAATGTTTCAAATACTAGAATATCTTAAACACTAGATCTTTATCTGTAAACATTCTTTATTTGAGTGAAATAATAAAATTATTACTTGTTACCTACTTGGAAACTTTTTGCAGTCATAGTTTATTCACACTATTCGCGAACTGTTTCGAACTACAAATTGTTTATCCGGTGCAAATTTTGTAAAATCTAGAAAGATAGAGATTAAAAAATACTGCACTACACGTGTAAAATATAAAACTAAAATGCTGGGTCAATGCGATTTACGTGAAGTCAATGTCGAAGTGAGTTTTAGGTCAGCTAGGCGAGGTGAGTTTCGAACTCATGAATTACAAAAGGATCACTCCAAAAAAAGAAAAAAAGGTATACGCAACCATTGAATCTAATCTATAGAAACGATAAACGTTAACACATACGCAAAAGGTTACGATAGAAAAAAAAAAACCTATAAATATATGAAAGGATACAAAATCGAATCGTGGGTTTTTTTTTCTGAAAAAATACAAATTCGAGCTACATGTATAGAAAAACTTGGAATTTATTCGTGTATTCTACGATCTTGAGGGTCATTATTGTCGGATTTGCGAAAAACATGACAAGATTTCACGAACACTTTCTTCTGAAAAAATATTATTGGACTCTCGTAAAGCACTGGTAGAAATTTAATATTAACAATTTTCGATTAGTAATTGTATAATTATAGTATATTTTTGTATAATATAAAGTTATACCTTCTTTGTCTAATAATAGAAAACACTATTCAAAATATCAGTCAAGATGTAATGCTTTTCTGTAGTTGCTACAAGAAACAAGTATTATACAAAATCTGAACTCAATTTTACTTAGCAATAAAAACAGAAGATTAAATACATAAGCATGTTTATGTCGCTAAATTAAGTATGATAGTCGTGAACTGAAACAATTAAATTGTAAAAATTCCTACAAAAATATTATTATAGATCAAGATTCATTTTGACCGAATATGGTCCTCTTCACTTATGTTTATTAAATGACTTATATTTCACTTCGCGAGGCAAAAAGCGACGCTTTTTTCTTCAGATTCTTTTGTTATGTATAACAACGCATCTGATGAGTATAATTTTATTAATATTGGAGCTGAGAGGCCGCTAAATTGGATAATTTCCTAATTACAAAATTAAGAAAAACAAAGGACTCTTTTTTTGTACAAAATAATAAACATAAAAATAGCATTGTAAGAGTCAGATAAATAAGGAGTTATATTCTAAACAACAAATTTAAATCATATATTTTAATTTAACCTATTGTGACAACACTTAAAACTAACTTATAATACAACATTAAATGACAAAGATGTATGACATTATATTACATTACATTACAGTTCCTAATTACATTTAATCAGTTATGCGGTATTTTTGTCGAGGGATTTCTCAACCATCTCATATATTGCCACTTATTGCGCAAAATATTACCAAGTATTGCTAATGTATTACTATACATAATGCTAACAACACATTAGCAATATCTGGCAATGTTGTGCGAAATAGGTAGTCGACTCCTCGATTTTTGTATAAGAAAAATCAGTAATATTAAATAGTAATTGATTTGATGTTCAGGCAAACTGCAAAAATTTCTACAAGGAGAACGATTAGGAATAATTGAAACCATTTGAATCGAATCTGTGTTGTATACTATCCGTTCCAATAGTTTTTTTTTACTAATCCAATAATATTTTTCCACATGGGTCCACTGGATGAGATGAGATTCCCAGACCATCTGGCGTAAATCGGCTCGCATCGCGTGTTTACATGCGATGGCCACGCGATTACGTTTGTCACGGTTATTGGCGTTCTTACGGGCACGCATGATGCTCATGCGGAAAGCGCCGACATTTAATGACCGCTGGCGGTGCTAATTGCTCGAGATCGAACGTGATTACGCTCCCGCGGAAATGTTTGACATGGGTATTTCGCCACGTTAACGGTCTATCGCTGTCGAATTCGAGTCAACACATGGCAGCGACGACTTTACGTTCGTGGGTATTTCATAGTATATATATATATCCGCAACTCGATATTTCTAATTGCTTTCCCGATATTCGTGGAATTAGGATTTCCTTGTTTGCGGTGAAGCTTAGAAGAAAAATAATAAGGAATAAAGTGAAAAGGAAACAATTTTTACTTGTTTCCGATTAATAAAGCATGATCGATCAGAGAATTAATGTCAGGATGAGGTTTCGCGGTGCATCGACCTTGCCGGCCCAGCAGAATAATGCATATTGAAGGAGATGTAAGTATTACATCTATACAGACAAATGGTAAATTGATGTTTTATAAAGAAACAGAAGACAAGCCGGAAATTGTTAAATAAGAAATAATATGTTTCATGTTGATCAATACTGTGTTGTAGGTACAACTACCTACCAACATTAATACAAGTAGCCTTTTAACATTATTGGTTTATATAGCAGTACGAACTGTTGTGTAATTAAAGTCAGCATACAAATTAAATTTTAATTGCGTGTTATTTTGCTAATTATTTTTTCAAGGATAGCGAAGAATTTATTGATCTACAAAGAATTTTGCTGTTTAACTCGTTCGAGTTATAATTCATAATGTATAGTTAATTAAAATTATTGAGAATAGTTACCTATAACTAAAATAGAGTTAGAATGATTGATGCCATTATTAAAAATTTAGCTAAAGATAAAAGAAATTAATTCGAAATAAAGCAATAAACGAGATGGAACAAATATACAAGAGATTCGATTACACAAAGAATTCCCGTTGAGAATAGACAACGTCGTTTCGTTCGTGCTCGACGGTTCTCATAACAGCCTATTAAACGATATCAAGTGCATTAGCACAAACGAGCAATTTAGTCTTCCTCAATAGGATCGCGTCGCAGCGAGAAAATTCAGGATGCGCAATAGAAAAAGCAGTAGTGGGTCAGAGACGTATACAGGGTGGCAGAATTTCCAAGCTTAAGTAAAAAATTTTTCTCAATCGTTAAATTAAATTTTTTTTCATACAGAAAAAATATTTTGAAAGAAAAGTTGTACATTATAGTAACAAACATTTTATATTTGTATTAAAATTGCGGTGCTATAACACAATTTATAAGTGAACAATTAATATAAAAATAATGTACTTAAAACGAAGTTTCTAAAATATATGAATAAAAAATATATGTTATAATTTATTATATTATAAATTAGTTAATTTTACTGGAGAAATATGCTTTCACAAGTTGCTCACAATTTCACAAATAATGTCAGTATTATATTTTTTATTTTAATCTTTTTAAGATAATATTTGTGTTATTTACATATTCTTTTTAAATTAACACCAAAATTTGATGGATCATTTGAGACATGTACACTGTAAAAAATAAAATGGTAATTTTAACTCAAAGACGTTGAGTGGATTTTCCGAGACATGCAAAAATGTTAACATTAACACAAAAATGTTAATTTTAACATTGTTGCATGTCTCAGAAAATCGACTCAACGTCTTTGAGTTAAAATTAACATTTTATGTTTTACAGTGTAAAATCTGTTAAATTTAACAAATTTTTAAAGTGTGTGTCTTTTCAAGTCACATTAAGCCTTTCGGTGACGAAATTTCAAATTGGAAATTCCGAAGCGTTTGAACTTGCGTGGACATTTGAACTTGCGTACACGCCCTGTAGGCGTACGAGGTTCTTGGGGCCCCTGTCTCCTCGAAATATCTCAGACATATAAACTCGTCGCGGCGACGCCGTCGCGTGGAAATAGAGAATAGAAGTAGATTTAGAAATAGAGCTGCGCCAGTCGTCGGCCTAGAATTTGATCGGAGACGTGGCCTAACCCGCGCCCTGGACGGCGCTGTTTCGAACGAGTTGGAACGTGCGTCGTCGTTTCGATGCGACGCGACGCGACGCGATGCAATGCATCGGATAGCTCGCGATGAATAATAAACAGGAGGCGCGAGGCGGGGATCTATAGGCTTTCAGCGATATCGGGAAGCGTTTTCGAGAGTATCGGAGTAACGGAGTCTTAAAATAATAGATGGCCGTACGTGAAGTTTCGCCGGGACCGCAGAAATGCCGCGCCGATGAATAAGACGAGTGTCCGAAAATAGTCACGTCCCGAGGCCCGATACAAGGGGGGCCTCCAGGTGTCAATTTCAATCGCGCGGAAAAGACATCTCTCTTTCTTTTCTTAATTCAAGGCGTTTTCGTAATGCAACGTGGATTTTGGTAAAATGTAACGCGACCTATGAATAGTTCGAGAATAAGTATTTTCAGCGAAAAGAAATAACCCATGAAATTAATCCTTATAACAATCGGATCTTACGTATCTGTTTTTCTCAGAGAAAAGCATTATAAAAGTGACAACTGTACAAGTTTTATATGTAGAATTAATGTGCTTAGTAGAACAAACTATATATTTTATAGATGTAATAGCTGCAAAATAATTATTTAATTATATATATTAATTCAACATGTAACATTTGTATAGTTACTTTTGTAATTGCCACGACTTTTTCTCTCTGAGTGTGCGATACCGTCTGGAAACATACCTCATACATACAGTTATGTTCGTTTACATTTATTATATTTTGCCTCATACATAAGTATGAGGTCGCAAAACGCGAGACTTTATCGGATAATTTCGAGGGGGAAACGACGCTTCTATAACTCGACGGGCAGTCTATTTCAGTCGCGCTAGTCTAAACAACAATAATAAAAAAAGAAATTCGCTGGGCTAACACCCTGCTGACCTCGGTAGGCTCATTAGGAATCGCCAGGAATTCGAAGGTGTCTAATTAAACGATGAATAATGCACGACGCATCGCGCGATTAAGGGCACCCCGGCGCGGAGATAGCGGCGCGGCGGCGGCGGCGGCGTCGGCGGCGCTCACGCGGACCGAGTTACACTTCCTTGAATGCGGCATCCTGTCGTACAAGTACTGTCCGATCCGGACGCTCCGCGTTCTCCGTGCCGGGCCGGACAATACCTCCGCCGTCGCGACTTCCTTCCTACATAGAACGAGCGAGTAAATGCGTGCGCGTACTACCGTCTCGTCGCGTAGACACGGCGCGCGCACGCACGCACGCAAGCAGAGGCACGCACGACCGCTACGCGCGCGTAGTGGTTTCATTCATAAAGTCACGCGTTTCGCGAGGAAACGCCTGCGCGCGCGCGTTAACGACAGGAACCGACGGCTTCGCTCGCTTCTTCTTTCTTATGTACCTACCTGGGCATCGCGAGAGGACGGTAATACGCGCCTCCGGAACGAACGCTCCGCGCTGACTTCCGCTCTGCTCGGATACGTGGCGTTGGAGGATGCGATGCGCCGCCGGTAGCAATAAAAGTGTACCCGTTAACGCACAGCTGAATCTCTCTCTTTCACTTTCTCTCTTTCTCTTTTTCCCGCTGCAGGAAAATAAATCGTGGAATGGATCACGCGATTCTGCATCTTCTTATTAACGGTGTCGTGCAAATAATTTTAGAAATCACTTTCATAATTAAATTTGCTACCAAAGATTGAGTCATCTCTTTTCTTTAGTTGTTTCTTGATAGAAGATTATGAGGAATATGACTTTTCCTTTTTCAATATATTCTATATTTCTAAAATACGTGTATAAATATTTTTTTATCTTTTCCAGAATTTTAATCTTGAGAGTCTGAATAGAATGCCAAACATCTTCTTCACTTTTGAAAAAATTGTACATTATTCGTGTTATTTTTTTTTCAAAAGATGTAATTCGATTTTAGAGTTATAAACAGATTGTGTTGAACAATTAAATATTAATTTTTTTTTAATTTGAAAGTTTTTCTAATACACTTTTTTCTTTTTTCTTCTATTCCATTATTATCGAGTTTTATTTTCCGTATATAATATAATATAATGTTCATTTTGTTGTAAATATGTTTTTGTTAGCATAACAAACATATTACGTAGTCCTTATAGCCTTCAATGAAATACGTAGAATCTCATTAAGTGTACATGCGGTCTTAGATCTCGCTCTTCAAAGTACGGTGACCCTTTCAGGCTTGGGCGGAACTCCTTTACTTCCGGTGCTGTTCCGCTGCTACTATTTCTATATATAAACCTACGCGGCACGCTCGTTGGTATAAAGCAAGAGCACAAGTATGGGAGACTTAAGCGTGTATATGTTGCCGGACACCAACGTAAGCAAGGATATAACTTTGTTATAAGAGATACTTTATAAGCCGCGTGCACATTGCTCAATGATTTTCCGCATCAATCACTTAATTGAAGGAAAATTTTGAGGAAATGATTTTATTAAAGAACAAGTTTTTGCAACGTTTTTTTTCATAAAATTCTTTCCTCTATTTCCAATTTTTTTAAAGAATTAAAAAAATTTTTATAACATAGATCTATTGATTGTACATATATTTTAACTAATTTTTTATCTTATTTAATAACATTACGAAAATGAAACGGTACAGTGAATATTTCGGTCAGGCTTATGGAAATTGAAATATATGCTTTTTTAGTTGTGAAGATAATAACGTTCCCTTACTTCAAAAGTGATACAACAAAATAATCAGTTTTTCAGACAAGAGAAAAAACTTTTTCATCAGGAAATTATAGATTAATCAAATAATATCGCTATAAAGAATATAATTTTGGAAATATGATTAAATGTTATTTTTGTCATTTTCGTTTCACAATCTTTAAAAAAAATTATTCTTTTTTTAGTTGATTTAGATACCCTAAAAAATTATAACAAATCAGAATAATTACAAAAATGACATTTCGAAATATCATCAGTAGTTGTTATATTTATTTTATTCAGCTAAAATGAGTAAATTCAAAATAAATCAATTTTTTCTTCAACTTTGGATTTCAAAACTGTTTTAACTCTAAATATCTTTTGTAGGAGACTCCTCTTTTTACATATCTACAAAAACCCAGCATTTAAAATACATATATCACTATTACACAAGATATTGAAATCTCTTTGAAAGCCTTAAAAAGGACATAAGTGCTACTTGGCGGTTAAACTGTGAAGAGCTGAGTTATAATATAGTTTACTTTTGGTGATTGATAGACTAATCTTATCCACACAATTTATTTCACTTCATATACCTTCATAACTGGAAAATTACATTTTTTTAGACGTATCGTTTTTGAGGTAAGGAAACAATTTTAACTTTCGACAATTAACTGATACTAGATAATAAAAGTTCTTTTTATAATACTTTGTTATATGATCGATAAAATTTATGATAATGTTTATTTTCATCTTATAAGTAATAACATTAATTATATAATATTTATAATTATAATAATAAATATAATTTATTAGTTGGTAAATAAATTAAATGATTATTTTCTCTTTAATTAAATATATATAATTATTATCATTAAGAGAATTTTTCAAAGAAATTTATATTAATTGAAAATATATCATATATCAATTGATTATCACTAATTACTTATTTCTTATCCCATTGATAAATAGCGATAATCATCATGCGTTTTTAACGTTTTATATATTATAATATACATATATCTTACTAAATTAACTCAAATTATTTTACTTATTTAAATATCTCACCTGCTCGTTATCTGGTCGTTTAAATTTGGAATATATTACTCTGCAAACAAACAAACGTTATTTTACTTTATTTGTTAGTATAATATGTTTACAAAGTTTAATAGGAAAAGAATAAGTGCTATAGAGAGAACGGTACGATCATAGGTCGATCTTTCAACATTTTGACAGCAAATATTCGTGAGAAAAGAAAGTTTGGAAGAAATTATAATGTTGTGACAGTAAACACATCACGTATACAATACGCAAAGCATGCATAGAAAAAAGTGTGTAGCATATTTTGTACGAAACAAGACCATTAAGATTTAATTCAAATTGAAGTTGTCTAAAGACACGTTTTAAAAAAAATTAGGTCATCATTTAGAGTATTTAGACGTATATATTTTACTTATGGAAATTTCATATTAAGAATGTCTCATATTTTATATTTACGAGGCAATCTTGTTTCGCAGGAACTATATTACGTCCCATTATAATAAAATTGCGTCAATTTGTATAACTTTGGTCGCGTATAATCTAGAACATGATTTCCTCAGTTTCTCAACAGCAGCAATTTCTAATAAAAAAAAACAAGCTATAAATATACACGTTTATGAAGCAATATACTTACGCGTTGCGTTGTCTGATCCTTGCGGGCGTCTCCGTGTATAAAAAAACATATCATGAATGAATCGTCGACTTTCCTATTTTGGGCATGCTTAGATTGATAACAATTTGTCGCAGGATACTGTCGTACAATTGACGGCTTCCTACGACTTCCGGCACTCGTGGAGGTCGGTGATTACTTTTTGTCGGAAGTTCGTTGCTACATGGGAACGTTGGGGGCGGTTACCGGAGTTAAAAGGTCGTATTACGTTGTCACGGCAAGTTAATCGCGACTCCTAAAGACTTTTAATTGTCTCAGAATGCAATTCAGGTTATTCGACAATTTTTACATGTTTTCAAAATATCGCTTTTAATTTTTTCCATATCGCGGACTATTGAAGAATTAATTATTAGCTTACTGAGCAAAACTTGTGTGACAGAAAGAGAAAAAATTTCCTATTTAATTTCGAAGGAAATATATTCTCGTCTATCTGTGTGGTGCAACCAATTAGGTGAATTGCTGCGCGCAGCGAATAGAAATTCAGATTCGGAAGAATAATATTCGATGAAATAAGGAAGAAGACAGAAATAATTCTCGGCGAAATTAATTTTTCTATCGATAGATATTTATCGATTTAATTTGAATACATATTAAATCAATGTATTTATAAAATAACCGAAAAAATTTGTAAAAAGATTGGTGAAATTATATTTTTTTTATTATAAAAAAATTGAAAAATATATGTAATATATTATTTGAAATGACACGTTAATACGCGTCTTGAGAAAAGTTTAAAAAATGTGCAATAGTGAGCATAGTAATGGATATTGTATGAGAAGTATAAAATGTGGCGACAAATTGCGTAATAATCAGTTCACGTTGATACGCTGGATGAACGGACGGAACGAGCAATGTGGACGAAATGTGAATGAGAAGGGAAAAGGACAATGTCCTAGGGCGGGATGCTTAATGCTCGCGAGAGTCGAGTTTCGTTTTAGGACGCACCCTTGCGTATCGACGTGCAGCGAACCACGATTTCGTTGGCTATTTCCTAAATCGATGTGCACGACGTATCCGCAAGTAGCAAATTTCTCAAGCAACTCGAAGTTGCTGGAGATGCAAATCGCCAGTAAAATCCGGATACACGAATTAAACTCGGGAATAATTTGCGATCTGTTTCCTTTTCCCGATAATATTACAACATCGCCGATTGTAGGTTAAATCTAGAATTAAACTTGTCTACGTTCTCGCAAAGTTCTAAGCTATTTTACTTTTATCCTCAATTCTTCTTGCATAAACGCGATTAAATGCGATGTTTATCGCGATTAATTTAACATTCTAAGGAACGTTTGCTTTAATTAGGAAAATCCGACGACCGCGTTCGATATTAAATACGACGTTAGATGAAGATCCTATACTAACGATGAGGTAAGCCGCTAATCCGCTAATCGATAAGGCTACGCCGTGCAACAACAGGAACAACAACAGGTATATGAACAATAGTAACACTGTCGTCACCGCAAGTGTCATCACACAGCGGGGAAAAAACGAAAGGTAGAGAGATTCATCACGTCGAATAGCGTTGCACGTGCGCCGTGCACCGGTTATATCGGCGGCGCGCAGGGCAAAGTGCATTGTGCGACTGCTGGCGGGTGCAGCGCCGATGTCCTGGCTTTCCTATGCAACGCACTGCACCCTGCCTCCCACCCTCCAGCCCTTCTTCCGTCCTTCGTCTCTCTGCTCCGTCCCGTTTCACGATGGTGCAGCGCATCGCCGACGCACCGACCACGTGACCGTACTCTTTAGCTAAGCCGATTACTGCACCGCCGACGACATCCTCTGTCTCTTTCTTCCTTCCTTCTCTCACTCCATCTTTCTTTATCCACTGCTTCCTTTTCGTCCTTCGCCGGTTCCTCTCGAGCTCGCGTTTCGGTAAGTTGCTCCTCTTATTTTCGCCCATTTTCAATTCTTAACACGAGCACTATGAGATTTTTAAACTTCATATTGTACAAAGATCATTAAAAAGTAACACGATTTGCATAGCGTCTACTATAATTTTCTGTTTGACGCAACTAATTAACTTCTGTTTCTTTATATACATATGTGTACATTACGCTCACGGTTTTACAATTTTCGTGTTTCTCGAGCTCGTATCTTACAGGATTTAGCACTAAGTATTAAAATTAGAAAAAAATTAGATCCGGATGAAATGAATTAATTTTCACATATAATTAATAATATGTAGGACAAAAGACGTTATAAACTAATAAATGCAAGACTCGATAATGTATAATTTTAAGCTATTGAATTAAAAGTATAAAACTTCAACTTACAGAACACTTTTGATACACCATTGCTAAAAGTTGTCCATTATTGAGCATTTTCTATTATTTGAAATTTTCCAAAATTTTGTGCTCTTAAAATGAAATGAATATATAAATATATGTATATTCTGGCGTATGAAAGGAAGAAAGCTAAGATGCTGAACACAAAAGTGTAAGCAAACGTGAATAGGTCTACTTAAATATGAAAGGAGTAATGGTAATCCAATTTCTAGAATTAAATAATATTTTATTATCTTTATTTTCAAAATGTAATTAATTTCCATGGTTAATTATATAAAATAAACAATATTAACGTATGCATTTAGTAAAGTATAAATTTGAGTCAAATATGTTTAATACATTTTTTTGAAGTTAAATTGTTTAACTCTATTATTAACTCTATTATAGTTAAATTAAGAATACGTTGAGGAGTAATTGTTATAGAAATAATTGAAAATAACTCAGATTGAGCATCAAATTCGATATTATGAATAACAGTGTTGATATCCTTTGTTCCACTACTATATAAGCTGCATTACATGTGAAAACTAATTTATTTCACCGGGAACTCTATTTTCCATATAATTAGTGCAAGATCCTTTCATCGCTACACCTCCATTTGTGTGTTTTCAAGACTAACTTCCCTAAATAGAATAAATTCTCTTTTCCTCCTTTCGCACCTCGCATTCCAAGTTCGCGTTCGCGGGCGCATCTGCATCTCCGATCGTGCTTCGCTTCCCGGGATTTTTCGTCCCCTTTCGCCACGTGGTGGAGAACGGCGGTTCGTGTTCCTCTAACGATGACCGGCTGTTTCTGTCTTTGTTCGTTTCTTCCGCGAGCGAGCGAGCAGCGGCGGCAGATGCGCGCGGACGTACCTCTTTCTATATCCCTCTCGCTACGTGGAAACGGACGTGTACCGTCGCCGTTCCACCGGAATGCCTCCTCTCTCTCTCTCTCTCTCTCTCTCTCTCTCTCTCTCTCACTCTCTCTACACCGCCGGACTCTCCGCCGGTCACTGCGTCACTTCTGTTCGCTACGTCCCTCTCGTTCTCGGTCTCGCACCGAGTGGTGGATTCACACATCAGACTGCTCTAGGCGCATTAACTAGAGGCCACCCCTCGTAGAGATCCTCCACGCCTTTCTTGGGTCTGCTCCTTTTTAGCTGTGCTTTTTTCTTACGCTTTTATACTTGACAAGAAGGAGAAAGCCGACAATAGAGGCGGAAAAAACACAGCTAAAAAGAACGAGTTGTCGGTTTAGTCTATATATATTCCATACACTGCGAGCTGCTCAGATAATCTTGTTTAAAATACTATTATTCGTATCTCGTACTATTTAATATTTCACACGATCATTCGATCTCGGAATTTTGTTTCGCGAATAAATGTTGCATATCGTATACCTTATTGAGAAACAGTCAAATGATTTTCCCGACGTAACATTATAATAAAGTACATTTGTAACGAATAATTTATTTATTTCTTCAATTGTATCGATATAACCTTCCTTTTTTAATTTTCTACACGAAGACTGATTCAAAATGTTTTAAGAAAAATTCTTTGTTAAAAATGTAGTTAATATACAGTAGAATTCTGAATGTCAGAAGATAAGGCAATTCCGATAACTGGAATAGTTTAGGTGATAAAGGTTCACTAACTCTCTCTCCTCTACTAATATTTATTATTTCCGATAACAGGAGCTAACATTAAGAAAATCCAGCACATCGAGCTCTTGATAGTTGAACGGCGCTGTAGTTTGGCTAATAAGAGCTTAGTTATAAAATATTTGGAACAAAGCATAAATTTATTCGTACAATGCTCGTTTCTACCATTGTGTGTGTGTAGTTTAATTTTAATCTCGGTTCAATTCTTTAGCCGATATTCATAGACTATTCTTATTTCAAGTACGTTTTAAGTATATCTTAGGATACTAATATGGCCTACTGATTGGTTCGTGACTATCTTAAGACTATACAACGTCTTGAATATAAGAACCAACTATAAATATCGACTTTTATCTTTTTCTGGTTCTAAGAATTAGAAAAAGATAAAAGGTAAGGCTCTATCTTTCCTTTCAGAAAACACAGTCGACACAAACGTCGTCCTATCCTTCTTGACATCCAATAAATAACAAAGATAGAACAATATTTGTGTCGACTAAGATAAGGAAAGTAGCCTAAATTGAATTGAAATTAAAGTTAATCTACATTAGTAAAAACGAGCATAAGTGGAATACAACTACACAGAATTCTACTTCCATTCACTTTAACTTCTACACTACATAATTCTATTATTAAATTTTCAATCAGTGTTCATCTCGGAGAGTGGTATCTGTGCGCAATATACTCGGTCAATCGTGCACCCATTCCTTGTAATATTAAGCGCCGCCGAAAACAGATGCTTTCGTGTCTTTGCACTTCGCAGTGCACCCACGAGTCTATTCCTAAATCCGCCACTGCACCCGAACTGGCATCCTTCTCGGTCAGTGCGCCCTACCACCGCAACACGCGAGCGCGCGTTCGCACTCGTCGCACCGGGAAACCGAGTCGGCGATGCAACTGTCCTTGTCGCACGCCGCTCGGCTCCATTCATGTCTCGGTTCTCCTCGGGTTATGCAACTCACTCGCGGAGAGAGACGCGAGGCGAGGGGATGCGTCGCGCCGACATTGCACACCGTCACTTTATTGCGCCTGAACCGAGAGAGAGTGAGAGAAAGAGAGTGAGGGAGGGGGGGGGGAGAGAGAGAGAGAGAGAGAACTTGGACAACTTACCGTCGACGATTTGCTCATGCGACAAACGCTCCTTCTTCCTTTCCGATGTAACACCACCTATTACATTCGTATCAATCACTTTACAAATGAGACGTTGCTCCAAAATTTTATTTCTCTAGAAACGTAGGTAGGTAGAACGTTAATGCCATGATAGAAGAGAATTTTATTACTGTCTCGGATGAAGGAAGAGGAATAGAATTGTCAATGGATACATATTATTCCTTGAAACTGTTGGAATAATGGATTAATATATGAAAAAGACATATCCAAAATAGTCCAAATTAGTAGAATATCAAAACTTTCTGCAGCGTTGTTCATTATATTTGGGAATCTTACATTATTTTAATAGTTCAACAGAGTTATTTTCAGCTCTGTTTAATTAAATTTTTAGATACTTTTGCAAAATCCTTTTCTTCATGTAGATTAGTTTTAAGGATAAGATGGGATTTTTGCGGGTGCACGTGCTTTATTTTATTATATATGATTTACTGTACTTCCTTTTTATTGCACATTTTTAAAAACCATTACACCGCAGCATTAAATTCATGATAAATTAATATCTGTGGAATATGCAGTGTGTAAGGTTTCAGGACAAATTACCAATTTAAACTATGCACGAATGAACAGGCGGATGATGAATCAGTCGTTCCGTCTATTTACCAAATATATACTGGTGTCCTGCTTAAAGTAATCCTAATTAAGTTACGAAGGCACCTAATTTAATTTGAATAAAATTCTTAATACCGCACCTTCCGGCAGTAAAATTAGTAGAAAGAAGAATTAATTGCGCAATGTGCAAACGCGTTTCTTTCGGATAATAATATTTGCTATTAACCCTCAAGTACTGAAGTTGGTCCATAGAGCCACAAGAAAAAAAAAACAAAACGCTATATTTGTCTCATATTTTCAAGTGCTTTATTTGTTATGTAGTTTTCGTTCAGCCAACGACGCGATATATTTTTATTCCAATTTTCATTTGAATCGATGTCCCAGAGACCAATATCAGTAAAAGTGTCACTATCTTTTACCTCAGTACTTAAAGGTTAAAGTATCTTGATTAACAAAAACATATGCCATCAATAAAGTACTAATCGCCAAATCAACTAAGAGCGGGCAGGTAAATTGTAACAATTTATATAAACGTTACGCACATTTTACAATTGACTGTGCTAATTTCCTAGATACAATATGATACTCTGTATAATCACGTAATTCGCGTAATTACATCATTAATTACAGAACATTTCGCTAAAGCACCGCTTGCGCACGTCATAATCAACGTGACGCCGTCGATCGACGTTGATCGAGAAGACCTTCGCTTCTATCATCGAAGCTTGAACGGCTGATGCTCATTCGCACTGGTTTAATATAAACCAAGCGCCAGTACTTTTCTCCGAATAATATTGTAAATGGTATCGATCGTCCAGATTGAGGATCGCCGAGAAGATCAATTAGCGGTCGTTCACGCGACAAGAAAAATTCTTTATAGAAAAGCCCAATTGACTCTTGGAATTGACAATCTTAATCTTATAAAGTATCGATTCTATATTATAAAAACAGCATCGATCTGTTCCAATAAATGCTAATAAACGGACAGTTCTCGTCGATTCAACGCAGTAATGTTACTTAAAATCATCGCGCGAAAGATACTTCTCAACGTCCGCAGATCTAGATGGTTTATTTAATGAAATTAATATAGAGGAATACAATTCCAAACAATTCTTAGACGTGAAAAATAAGAAGACAAGGTGTAACGCAGTAGCGACAGCGTAATGAAAACACTTATCATATTAAAAACTTAATCTCCAATCCAACATAATTAATTAATTATATTGATGTGTCTAGATAATGTCTAGATATTAACATTAAGCGATCATATTGCTTTTCAGGATTTGAGACAACTGCTGATCGCACCAATGAACTCGCTGTCATTCTTGATTCCATCTTGTTTTCTTATATCATGGCTTCATACATACGTGCATGTGCATACGTATATTGCTAATACTTTAAGATGATTTATCGACAACATGTATCAAAATATAGTCTCTATACTTTATATAAGCGTACAGCGTCGAGAATCGGATACCAATGATCGATTTGTGCCTTTCAATTGCTGCGAATATGTCTATCGAGGAATATCGATCTCGCAGCGATCTTAATAATAAAAACAGAATACGGAAGATTTACGTACATAGTTTGTCATGCGTACTGAGAGTAAAGAAGAGCTGATACATTTCGAAATTAGGAAACTCAATAATTGCGTTTAGCAGAAAAAAAAAACTGATCAGTGAGCGTTAAGTGATTCCTTAATTTTATTTTGGTTCTTGTTTTTGATTTTTTGTTGGAAATAACTGTAGCAATTGATAATATTAAATAATTACTAAGTACTCACTGAAAGAATTTCTTTGCTAAACAGTTAAATTCTGAAGATAAAATAAAAATTGTATATATACACACAGAGAGAAAATTATTTGGTAGAAAAAATGGACAAACCAGATTAAGATTCTGATTATATTAATTAAAATTCCATTTATCTTAACTAGAATTCACAGTAAAATCATGTGTGATTCGTCCATTTTTAATCAGAATTCCAAATAATCCATTCAAATATTTTCTCATTTTCTGTGTATCTCTTTTATATACATATATACAGGATGTTCTTCATAATAGTACACAAATTTCTACAACAGTTTAAAACAAAAATTGTAAAGAAATATTCCTATTTCATGTTACAACTTGTGGTCCAAAAGAATTGAATCTTTTTTTTTTTTTTCAAAAATTCAAGGTCACTTATACTTTTTTAAACAACATTACAACCTTTTTTTCATAATGACTAATTATTCGATGATTTAGCTTAAACGTTTCTTTAAAAGAAATATCGCAGACAAGAGAGACGTATATCGGTTTCCGCGAGGTGATCTATTTTTGCGCCAACGAGTATAGTGGCAACCTCGTTATGTGCTCTAGGATAAACGGCACGTCGCTATAAGAACGAAATTGCACTGTACGCGCGGTCTGTGATTAGAAAGGGCACATTGTAACGCAATAAATATGCGTATAGATTTACCTATACGTATGTTTATTGCCTACCAGGCACGAGAGCGTAGTCGGCGATTGCGTGCGCGCACGAGAGACACATGCAAGTTGCGAAATTCGTACTCTTTCGAGAAAGCTCCGTTTCAGAAAGGCGCAAACGAATTTGCATAATACGATGGTAGGCCTCCCATTAGTGGGGAATGAATAAGGCGGCAGTGAATCGGAAACACGCGAATGTTGATTTGAGAACGAACTAATTCCGTGGTCAGACCGGTTTAGATTTCGCGAATACCAACAGTTATTCAGATGTTGGTTAAGTAATAATACAGGTATTTTTGAAGCTAATTTAATGAAACAATTGATGGTCTTCGGAGAACATTGAATTTTACGTTAAAACTTGATAATATTGTATTAAAATGATTTTATTACAGACAATCTTAATTCTGTAACTTTAATTTCGAATAAAATTATATATATAAACGTGAAAAGATGGAAAATCTAAAATAAAATATAATGAAATACAAGTAATAACAAGATATATATAATCAGTTAACACAATTAATGCTGATAAAAATATAATTAAAAAATAAAATATTATTATATATATAATTTTATAATAAGATAATAACATTTTTCAATAAAACAATAGAAACATCATATAAAACTTACGGTGAAAAGAATGGGAAAGTAATAAACAATTTGAATCCATTATTCAAGATACGAAAATTAAAAATTTCAAGTTTTATATCACCAAGGGAAGTTTCACAACTGTGGAACCGATTTAAATCTCCATGAAATATGTTGTTAAACATGAAAATCTAAGAGACAAGTATTTTTTTATACATGCACTAACTCATGTTTAAGTAGTGAAACACCTTTTTGAAAAATAACGGTATTTCTTTTTCGAGCCGAATATCGTTGGAAATGTAAGAGAAAAAAATTAAAAAAATTTTTTTATTTAACAAAATATTCCCACCAACCGCAATTTTTTCAAATTTTTCAATTTTTTATCGAATTAAAGATTATTTTTTCTAAATTCAACCATGTGTTAATAAAATTATATTACGACATATCATTTTCAAGAATTAATTATAAACGCTTTCGTATATACGCTATCCGTGTATATCATCATCATCATCATATCTTAAAATTGGCGTGTCAAGCTTTTTTGAAGCCTCTATTCGTTGAGGCAGTTAAAGTAATCCGAAAATGGTGAATTTTGGTAACAAGGAATTTTCGGGGACGCTCTTTTAAAAACATGGTAAAAATTATGATAATTAAAAAAGACTTATCCAATATGGCGGACGGAAAAGATGCGAAAATCTTAAAGGTTTTCCGATTTCGGCGAAATTTGAATTAAGGGGGCTTACGCGGACGCTGATTTCGAATCTGTGATCAAAATTAGGAAATTCCAAATAGTTAATCCAAAATGGTGGACGAGAGTGTTGCGAAATACATAAAAATTTAAAAATTTAAGCGAAATTAGGTAAATGGGGGTTACCGCGAACGCTGATTTTGATTCTGTGTTCCAAATTTTTAAATTCAATATGGCAGACGGAAATGTTGTGGAAATCAATAAGATTTTCCAAATATGACGAATTTAATAAGACGGAAAGAAATGTAATTATAATTTAAAGCTTAATCGACTATGCTTTGGTGTAAATTTTGTAAGAGAAAATTATATGGTCGTTCAAAAAAAAAAGAATCGCGCGCGTAGCGCTCTGTGAAGTTGGCACCCTTAAATGCGAATATTGGTAATATCATTATTGCATTCGTTTGTCCACTGTTTGTCCACGTTTGTCCACCCGTTATTTTCATTTGTCCACCCTATTTTTATTATATTTTTCGTAATAATGTAAAATAATCATTTGGGGATGTTACAATTTTTTTTATGCATAACTTTTTTTTGGAGGGTGGACAAATGAAAATAATGGGTGGACAAACGTGGACAAACAGTGGACAAACGAATGCAATAATGATTTTACCAATATTCGCATTTAGGGGTGCCAACTTCACAAAGCAGTTCTGTAACGGAAAAAAAAGGAAAAAACAAATAATAATCTCATAAATTAGACAAATCCGGAAAAAAATTTTAAGGATGTATAAATGCTTAAATTTTTTAAAAAATTAAGTAAAGAAAGAACCTACGTTGTAATTTTAGGGGGATTAACAAAAACCAGTTTGGTCTTTTCCAGATTTGTTTGTGTATCTCCAATAATTCTGAATCGCGCGCATAGCGCGCGCAGGAAAAGGCTAGTATACGAAATCGTGTGCATAAGTAATTATCGTCGAAAGAATAAGATACATAAAAAGAGTTTAAGTAAAATTTGTATAGTTTTTTATATGCTTTATGACTGTATATATTATACATTAAATATTCAAAAAATAATAATACACACATATATATAATTATTTTTTGAGTATGTAATATTTTTAAAAACTATATATACCTATTAACTCTGTTATTCTTTGTTTGACATTTAAATTCTTTTATGAATAAAAATTAAAGACAGTTTTATTCCAAGTCTATTCTCTCTCTTATAATAAAATTATTATATAAAATTAAATCTTTGAAAAGTAAATTAAAAATTCGCTGTTACACTTAAAAATACATTATATTTTTAATTGTTTGAAAATGGCACGTCTGAAGATTTTGTCATATGTAATTATATAAGATTACCGCACAATCAAAATAATAAAATTACATGTACATTCAAGATAAGTATAATAAATGGACAGTATAAGTATATTCAACGTTGCAGTCTTACGTTCATTCAGTATAATCGTTTTGTTATAATCATATCTGTGCAATTTGTTAAATTGTTTTTATATTGCGATATAAAGCTAACAATAAGTTTAACATCTTTGAAAATGATGAATCCGTTTAATGTTGTTAGACTTTTATTAGCATATTTGTAAGTTCAATATATATGTATAACAGAAACGCTAGTAACTGAAGCAGAAATTGAATTAAAAGAAAACATACAAAAATTATTATTGGGTAGCATTCTTTATTATAATGGGTTGGAAGTAACAGAGGAAATCTATCTACCTCGATTATCAAGAACCTTATAAATTACATAGTTCTGCAATAATTAAAGATGACGAAAAAGCATGGAGTGAAGACAATTTCTCATCCTGAATGTTCAAGTGATATCACGCATACTTTTACAGTTCTTATAAAAGACGAACTATTGAGTACTGGCGGAATTGGGACATTAAAGAAAAAAATAACGACAAGAAAAGGAAGTCCTTTAAAATCAGTGCAAAATAAATTTAGAAAAGTTTTATTAATCTGAACGTCAATTAAGACGATGTGAAGAACTATTATATTCAGATAGAAATCGTATTATAGAAAAATTATTTTACATCTCCACACACGATAAATTTACTTGTAGCTGTTGGATCAGGATTCATGATGCTGGAAATATCAATCATGTTAATTTCCTTATTCATCGATTTATATATTATTATATGTCTTATTGTTTCGACGATAATTATTTACGCACATGAGCATAGCGTATATACGAAAGAGTTTATAATTAATTTTTGAAAATAATATGACATAATATATCTTTATTACACTTGGTTAAATTTAAAAAAAATTGAAAAATTTGAAAAAAATTGTGGATGTTGGGGATATTTTGTTACACAAAAAAATTAAAAAACTGTTTTTCTATCTTTTATATTTCCGACGATATTCGCCTCGAAAGAAAAATATTATAATTTTTTAAAGAGATTTTACCCCTTATACATATGAATTGGCGCACGTATAAAAAAATACGTGTCTTTTTAGATTTTCATGTTTAACAACATACTTCATGGAGAATCAAATCGGTTCCGGACAGTTGTGAAACTTCCTTTAAGTCCACGAAGAGAATTTTTCGTTACTTTACCAAAAAATTTGCTACAAATTTTTTATCATGTTTAATGATAAATGTAGAACAATTTAACAATCTATTAAATATTATCGATAATCATAAAAATTTTTGAAATATACAAAAGAAATTTTTTATAATTGTAATAAAATTATCAAGTAAATTGTATATACCTATAAATTATTCTAAAGCAAAATATTTAAAATGTACTTTGTAAGATTAACATGTTACATTTTAATATAGTAGTCATTATGTTATTAAATTATTATATGTACTATATAAGATATTTATATATTTATATTATTATTTGGCACCTATTCTATTAAAACAAAGGAATCATGAACTATTTAAAATATTTTTAAATTACTAAAACTTTACTATATTTTTTAGTAAAATTAATTGAATATATTTTATATTTTATTATGAAAATATTAATAAATTAGAAAAAATCACATAAGATTTTTCGAATTTACTATATTGTCCTATCAGCGTTTATCAGCGTAAATTCAGGTTAAATTTTAATAAAAGAAATTTTTCTTTGTGATAATCAGAATATTATTAGTATGGTATACGATCTAGAGTTCAAACCTAAAAGGTATTTTATAAAAAAAGTATTTTCATACTTAGTTGTGTTATTCATGATCTAAGAAACCCAAGTCAACCAATTTCAAGAATACACAGTCGTTTAAAGTTATGACAATATTTGTGACCAATTAGAAATTAGCTTCGAATTTTATAAGCCAATATTAAGTCTCTATTAAGCTACTAATCAGAAATTTGTCTCAAATTGTGTTCAGCTGTTATTATGCTATTATGTTACATTTATTCCTACATCATGATCTTATTCACATATTCGTCTAACGTTTTTTATTGTTTATGTAATTGGAACGTTAAAACCAAATGTCACTTAGTCATTAGTGTTTCCCAAAACATACAGCCAAATTTCAATAATATTAAAAAAAACACAATATTAAACAAAATTTAATTTTTTCTATTATTATTTTAAAAATAGATCGTGCAGAATTTTCTTTTCTGGATGCTCAGAATGCGTTATTAATTCGCTCACACAAGTCCATTTGATATATAAGAAATATCGCAGACGATATTTTCAGGAACGAATAGTTTGACGTTTGGAACCTTTTGTATATCTACAAAGGTATACATACATACATACAGTAGCGTAGTGAGAAAAATGTTTCGAGAGGGGCTGTAGAAATCAGTATTTTCGCGTCGGACGTTTCGGTGACGCTGCATATAAATTATCATAATTTTTTTACTATTACATTTAAAAATCTAAAACTTTCCAGAAAACAAATACTAGAATCTTTTTAGGACCGTACAATTGATAAACAATAATAAACAAGAAGGAAGCCAATAACGGTCAAAGCTGGATCACAAATGTTTATTATAATTATGTGTGAAAAGATTCTAGTATATTTGTTAAACCACGTCAGCCTGAGAAAAGACGTTATTCTCCTACTTTAGATAAATATTGCGAAGAATATTACTACGTCGACCCGCCATCAGAGGTCTATCGATGTTCGCAAAATTTCTCGCAAGTGCTGAGATACGCGTATATCTCTTTATATAAAATCTCGAATAACTTACACAGACGTCTAAGGTAGACTTCCACTACAATGCCTTACTGATGAGTTTAGTAGTAGAAGTCGGGACGAAACGCTAACTTGTGATATTCTTTGCAATCTTATTTACACAGATTTTGATTTATCATTACTTTAACATTACATCGTTAAATTTTAATATGTCTTTCAACATATTATTAAGATCCAATAAGATGCTATAAGCATCAAAAATTGTTAGATTGCTTGTCAATTTAACTAAGTGATATTACTGCGGTAGTTGTTTAGAGTTGTGTTGTAAGTCTAGAAAAAATTTCGGCACGCGATTGGGGGGGACTACATACGCAGTATATATAATAAAATTCACACAATTATAATAAGCACTGTGATCCAGCTTTGACCGTTATTGGCTTCCTTCTTCTTGTTTTCCAGAAAACTTCTTTAAATATTCAATTACAATATAACATTAATGAAATTTTTTAATTTGAAAACTTGTAACACAACTTTAACGTTTAAAAAAAAATTCACTAAACTTGACAAAATATTATTAAAAATCCGCCATTTTGCTGTAAAGTGCTTCGAAAATTTCGGAGTAATTCTACAAGTTGCAGAATATGTCAAAGATTGTAGTGTAAAAATTTGAATAATAAATATTAATATCCGACTGAGATTTCACGAGTTGAAGTGCTGGACTGCGTTCAGAATCTAACGCCATTTTTTGCGATTGTTACTATGAGCAACATTTTTTTCCGTATAATTTATCAAATTTTTGTTTACGTGCCAAATATAAAGAAAAATCAATAAATATATTTTTAATGCATAATAAACGATATTTATGTAACTAAATTAAATATGTGAGAACTATTCCAACAGGATTTAATTTCCTCTCTCAAAACAAATTGACATTTACGGCTCAACAATTTTTTAGACATTCTTATGAAATTATTAAAATTATTCAGAATTTCGGAGGAGAGAGGGCTGCAGCCCCCACAACTCCCCCCTTAGCTACGCCACTGCATACACACACACACACACACACACACACACACACACACATAATATATACATATATTCTCACAGTATCTATCTAAATCTACGTATTTGATATTTCTAATAAAAAAATTGTTTGAGACGTTGATTTTTCCTAACAGTTTCTCGACGCTGCACATATTGTTTTAATTGCTTTACCTACCGATAGAATTTTCGCGATCGTATCTTGTGATTATCTCGGTGATTCCTGACGGATATCGATTTCGATGTTCGATTTTAAGTTCAGTCAACCAGGCTATCGTGTATCTTCGAGTTCTGGAATTGCATTCACGAGAATTAGATACGAGGAAGACATTTACGAAGTGAAATGCATTCTAGGAGTGAAATGCGTTCTAGAAAAATATCTACCGGTTTAGAAAATTGTTGAGCGATTGCACAACTTAGCCTTCACTGTAGCATCAATCGAACATCGATCAATTACAGACAAGTCTTAAAACATAGTTTCACATAATATAAATACAATTTTTTAAACATATAATTTTTTATATCTCTGTTTCGGTCGATGACTATCAAGAATCACGACAGCACATCTCTTAATTAGAAATACTTCTCTTATTTCGCTACTCTCTTCGATTCTCCGGTGAATAAAAACACTGGAAAACACTCGATAGCACTCAGTTTTTGACTTCTTTGCGAGAAGACGCATTATAATGTTCGGTGAATGCCGCAAATTAAGATGTCATAAACTGTGAACACTTGTTACCGTTACCGCACAATTTACACACGTTTGTAAAAACGTGGACGCGCTGTGACGATGTCCTTAACCTAGGCCAACGTCTAAGGACATCATCACCAAGAAACCAACGATGGCGGCCCAGCTGGCGAATTTGCCATTTCCGCTGTAAACAGAAAGCGCGCATGGTGCATCAAGATCCAGGATACGCATTAAGATCCAGAAGATTCGTATAATAAAATTGTATTAGAAAGAACTGTTCAAAATTTAGATACTCCATTTGATTTATAACAACGATATATACATATACATATATATGGATAACGTTTTTATCAGTTTATCTGCATTATTCGTTTCCACAGTCTTGCTTGCGTACTTCTGACCTCCAAAAACTCCAACAAGAATAGGATAATCGCACACGTGTGTCCAATTTTTTTCTAAATCTCTGCAATATTGCGATTTGGGAGCGGCGGCGTGATGCATGAATAGCAAAGAAGCGGGAGGGAATTTTAATTAGTGCAATCGGATGGTGCATGGATCGAATGTAAAAATCACAAGAGAGAGAGAAAAAGACGTGGTGGAGGCCGAGGGGCAAGAAGGGTGCGGGGAATTAAAAAGGCGGCACTGGCGCCGTCGCCCACCGCTATCGTCATCGTCTTCTCTGCTCCTACGGCTCCGTGGCAACGACCTGGGAGAAAGAGAGCCCCAGGATGGCGAGAAATAAAAGGGTTTTCGCGGCAAGTAAGTAGGGATTAAGCACATACAAAGCACACACTCGCGCCGCGCCGCGCCGCGCCGCGCTGTGCTGCGCGTATATACCCCGGTATTGCACGTCACGGCTTGTTGATTTCGTAAATTATACACGGCCATCAATTTTAACGGCCGGCGAAACGCGCCGTTGTATTTCGGTGGGCGTTCTACCACATCAATCATATCCGCGCGGTAAATACCTCCTTTCGGTGTGCGTCAGAAAATTTGTATTTTTATTGGCTATTATCGTGTCTCATCGCAATGGTAGCCGGGATAACAATGTTCGCTCCTCTCTTCCCCGTCGTCGTCTTCGTCGTCCGTCGTCGTCGTCGCTTGCTCGGCGAAACTGGGGCGCCGAGTCAAGTCATGTCGCGATCCGCATCCGCTAAACGAACGCATCCGCTAAGAACCGATCCTCGATCCGATTTATCCTTTATTTAGCATGACGCGAACGGTACGTTGTTCTCTCTTCGCGATAAAATTTAATATTCTCCATGTACTTCCTCATTCCTTAGAACTTTGAAACTATTCACGTTCGAACATTATACTTTGATGTTATTGAATACTTTATTAAATTGCACCGACTTCTCATTGACTAGGTGCGCAAATCCAAGTATAATAAATGATTGTAATATGCACCACCAGTGCACACTAGTGTGTGCAATTTGTTATAAATCTGCACGTACATGAAAGTACTTATTACGCATTTGAATTTTGGAGTGTGCTTTCTTTTCTCTCATGTTAGTAATCATAATCGAAACTGCACAGTTGCAGAAGGAAACATCGGCCAACTTGACACCCGAGTGCGAATATGTAAGTGAAAGTTTCAAGATAGGGTAATAAATTTAAATATTCCTACGTTACTCGGCTGCATCGAACGTGTAACACGGGTATCATCGGCGAAGCAGACGTTCCTTTTCGCCGAGCAGAAGAAAATGCAAATTGCACGAGGGACGATCGTTCCGAATCGAGCGGAGTCGCGTCGATTTTTGCCGGTGCTCCTCGACGAAAGTACCACAGTCTCGAGAGAATTCGACGGAATTCTCATATATTCCGACTATCCCCTCTTCTTGGAATTAAATTAATGTTGTATTTGTGGCCCAATTTTAAGGGCAAATAATTTTATAATTTTTTCTCATTTTATATAATTCTACATAATTTCGATTAGTTAACCCTAAAAAAGCCTTTCCTAATCGAGATTAGTCTACAAAAGGTCATTGATGCAAATTACCCAATATGATTTTTTACACGTTTAAATGAAGCAACTGTGGATTTAGCAAGTATATAACTCTCACGGCTCGACAGTAACATAAATATTGCAGGTTGCGAGTTGAGCACTTACTGCACTTACAGGCGTATTCATAGCCATTTTTTAAAGAATAACAATTTGCTAATAATACGCGTATTAGCATTTGTATATGCACAAAGGTGACTTCATATTCTCTCTTCTAAAGGACTTGATCATACTTCTCGGATGTGTGTGTGTGTGTGTGTGTGTGATTGCTAGAATTTTGAAAATGTACTATCTACTGTGTGCATTATACGAAAAGCACAATTTTGTTAAAATATCTAAAATATAGCTATCAGGTAGGTCAGAAAATGCTTCGCTTTTTAAGCTTAAAATTGTATACCATGTCTACATGTTTTTAAAATTTGGCAATTATATACCATTTGATGAAGTTTCAGTTTTAAAAATCTGTTTTCTGAATATGGTATAATGATTTGTAACGGAGTAATAGAATGCTTCTTTTATTTTTTATCGTTAGCAACGTAGCAACAAAAAATCAGCAACATTTTTAAAAAACAATTTTGTAGAGAAAACTTTCAAGCTTTTACAACAGGTAGTCGAATATTTTTGCAGATTTTTTTGATATGTGACCTGCTCACAAAATGAAAAAAAAATTTTCTATTTTTCTCAACTGATAGTTTTTATTGTAAAAATTACCTAACCCATAGAAATTCAAGAAATTTAGTAACCTTTCGAAAGTAGAAATTCCGAACTTTAAACCCTTTTTTTTAAATTTACATTTCGTTCAATTTTATCAAAAATATACAATTTTAAGCTAAAAAAACAAAGCTACTTTTTGACTAACCTAATAGATAAAATCTAAAAATAATTTTATTGGACCATCAAAGTATTTGTATAGAAAGCTCAAGCATGATGAGCTGCAAAAAATATGATACTCTATTAATCAGCTTGAGCGTCTAAAATAATTATTTTGATATTCCAACAATATTTATTTTCAGATCTGTATCATATAATTAAATTTTTAGATACCCTTCGGCAAAACCATTCTTTTCGTGTAAAAAACAACCACATATCTATGTAAATTGGAGATCGATCGGTTCTCTTGGAAAAAGAATCGCTTGACTCTCCTTTCGTGGGGGTCGAGCAACGGTTTCCACGAAGAAGAAGAGGAAAGACGGGAGAGAACGAGCGATCTGTTTTCACTTTTGTGTTTTCCGGCCACCCGGAGGGTTCCCGAGGGAGCGAGTTGAAGCCGACTGTCTCAGGGGATCCTTGACGAGAGAATCGCGACGAGAAAGAGAGAGAAAAAACGTATGTACCGTGCGCTCGCGCTCGAGTATCCGGGCGGTTAGATCGCACGCGAAATACAAAAGGAGCCAATTATAATGACAATGCACCTTCTTCAGCTAGGCCGCCGCCAGGCCTGGGAAAGAAATTCGCCACGTCCGTTTTGCCAGCGGCGCGCTAACTACGGCACTGCCGTCACGCGCCATTGTACCGTAATCGCTCTCGAATACGGACATCGTAGATACTTGGATACGTACGAGTACGTACGTATGGGTATACGTGTGTGCGCGTCCGTTTGACACGAGTAGAAATTCATAGGACATACGCGACACGAATTTTTTTTCTTCTTTATATTTATGCGCTTCGCTGCTCTGTACGGTCGAAATGGATTCCGGACGTTTCGCGCGGTCGCCGGAACGATCTCGCTGAATTCTAGCGACTTTGGATCGAATGAAGAACATAAGGAATAAAAAGTATACATGAATTACAACATACACGAGTAGTTCGTCACGTTAGGTTGTAAGAATTGCAATTAACCGATTGCCGCAAGGCTGATAACCTATCACGCGATAGATAAAATTAAATAAATGGATATTAAATAAGACGGATGATAAAAATTATTATCAGTTAATTTGATATAAACTTCATAAATCTAATAACTTATAAGAGACATAAAAAAAATGAAATTTTACAAACTGCGTTGCACGAGTCGGTAATCTCTAAATTGATTTGTGTAAATTGATCGTATACTTGTCTTCTTAATTTTCATCCACAAATTAATCGGTATCATTTATTTCATACAGTGTAGATAATATTTTTAAGAAAGCAAAGAGCGAGAATAAATGAAACTGTGTGCTGGTTACAATTGTGAAGAAGAAAATGACGCTTATATTCATTGTCAAAGAGAGAAACGATTAGATTGGAGAATCGCGCGTTATCAAAAGATCGTCATCGAACGGCTATCCGCGCATTCACGCCGGAGGATGAGAGAATAAATCCCGAAATAAAGGACCATTGTGTCGGTGGGAAAAGCGTCTTCCGCCCTTCTGACTCCAAGACTAGGCTTGGACTTCTAATTCGTCGTGAATGGGCAGAGGGTGAAACGTGAGACGGAAACGGGTGCAAGTGCACTGTGGACTGGTGCCTCTGGTACAAACGGTGTTTAAAAAAAACGAAGAGAAAGAGTGACAGAGAAAGGGAGGGAGAGGAGAGGGAGAGAGAGGAAGAAAAAGAGAGAGAAGGAGAAGGGAGAGGAGAAAGAACGAGAAGCCGGAACCAGTTAAGGGAACAAGTTGCGCCCAACTCCCTTTGCGCAAACCGGCTTCACCCTTCTGCATGCAACACCACCTTCCACGCTTTTTCAATAACACGTGCATTTTCCGATGCGCGACCATAAAGTTCCTTATCGGAAATGCAGTTGCAGTCAATATCGGTAACACTCAGGTTTATTATCTATGATTTTTGTCGAATAGCTTCAAGGCTCGAGTAAACTTGAGATCACGTCATTTGTACATTTTCGAGAAAGGCTCCTATCGTGTTGCAGCGATCTTGCGAGCGAGTTAAGCGTCCGTTATTTGGAACATTGTAAAAAGCGTAAATAGGAGTCGTTTTGCAGTTTTAAATTTTTCCGGACAAGTGGATTATACGGTACATACCTTTGATGCGCTTCCGGGATAATGTCGTCGATCACAACGTAGATCATCGCACCGGCCGCGAAGGCAAGTGCATAAGGTAGCGCAGGTGCAGCGAGCGTCACTCCGGCTGCACCGAGGACACCGGCGATAGGCTCTACCATCCCCGAGAGCTGTCCATACCAGAAGCTCTTCATCGTGCTAATCCCGGCGGCTTGAAGGGGCAAGGCCACCGCTAATCCTTCAGGGAAGTTTTGTATCCCGATCCCGATCGCGAGATTTCTGTAACAAAATTCAGAATATCGAACGCTACTTTTAATTTGCGTATATTTACATGAATTTATTATGAATTAAAAATGTAAGGTCTCGCTTTAAAATTTTTTTTTAAAGAAAAACTTGATCCTAATTGATATTCACAAATCCAATAGATTTGAATATTTATGCGCCATACGTTAACAAAAAGTTATTTATGAATTTTTCAAATTTTTTTTTTACAATTTTACGTAAGTTTTAGTTACATAATCTTATTCTTCAAATTTTGTCCTTCATAATAAAAAAAGAAATCATTATTTTAAACGAAGGGTACATTCATTTAAAGTGCACCCGCGATTACTAGCTAAAAAAATTTCGGAACAAATTAAGTTCAATAATATCAGTAATAAATTTTCTATATAACTCATTTTTTCTATGGTGATAAACGATTCTTTCACGCGATCGCATTCCAGTACATAAGTATCGTGACATTTCTGTGCCAGTCGTATCAAGATCTCCCGATCTTGCACCGAGCGCAAGAAGCATCCGTTTGCGAATTCCGTAAGGTTGTGCACCGATGAACTGCAACGGCGGTATGCAAAAATAGGGGCCGTTCCACCGCCACCAGATTAGGGAAAGAGCGAAGAAAAGAGACAAGAAGGGAGAAAAAGAGAAAAGGACTCAACACGATAAGAACGAAACCAAAGGAGACAAGGTGGCTCCGCGCTAGAGTCAACTTGCGCGTATACACACACAGGCACACAATCTTTCTCTATCTCTCTTTCTCTCATTCTTCGATGTGGCAGTGAGTTCTTGAAACTGGTCGACGGCTTCGACATTCTCCAGATTTTTCCATCTCTGCGATTGGAGCGAAGCGAGCTTGGAGAGCCGCGAGGCTTCCTCTAGATTCAGCCGTATATACCGCTCGCTCTTTCATGCCTACCGAAGAACGGCTAAGCTTACTCGACCAGAATCGCCGCTCATAAATAAGATGTCAATGAACGACAAAGCCTCGAGTTTCGCTTCCAGTTACGCGGACTGCAATGCCCGGCAACAGGTAAAATTATTGGCAGAATAATCATAAGTAAATTGACGTAATACGTAATAAGTATCCTTGACATTAATTGTTTGTTGCAATATCCATTCGTTACGGATCATTCAGGTTTCCATATATTTACATTTATATATATTATATATATACATAAAGTGATAGAAGTTAAACATGTTAATTTTTAGATTAGATATAAATCAGGACGTACGAATAAAGTCTGATTATTACATAATTAAGATATAATCTTACATAATTTTTCAAATGAAATTGATGTAGAATAAAGTACGAGGCATAGAAAACAATTTGTACGATATTCGCAAAAATAATCACGCATTAGTGACGTGATCGATATAGAGAAGAGATAGAACGTTAGCTTGGTTGCAAGCTCGCGAGACCTCTTTCCTCGACCTCCGTTCATCTCTGTCTCTCTTTTCCGCGACCTCGCGGACCACCGAGCGTGAACTATGGTACAAGTAATAGCATGGTAGAATCACGTCGAAGAATGAGGGAGAAAGGCCAGGCAGCGAGAGCGAGTGAGCAAACGGACGAGCAAACGAGCAGGATGGAACGAAGGAGGAAAGGAACGGCGGGAGAGAGACGTAACAGGTGAATGAACGACGGGATCGCGTACACAATCTAACACGGCGCACAAGCCAAAGGGATATCTCACATATTGCACACCGCTGCCGCGGAATTCTCCTTAACTTCGGAATATCATCTCTCTCCGACCGTTCTCGTCCCCGCGTTCTGCCAATCCCGCGACGAATCCTTCCATTCACTACTCCGAGCGAGTCGAGGTTAAACTTTGCAAGCTCGAGAGGAAACCTCGCGAACGAATTAACGTCTGGAATAACCTGATTTCCATGGGATGTACTATAAAATGAGTTATTTATTTATTTATGTTGAGTTACGCAGAATGAAAATATTTCGAGTAAAAATGCGAGTCATTTAAAAAATAATTTCTTAAGTATTTGCAGTTCCTATATAACTTACATAACAGTAGAGTAAAAATTAATTAAAGTACAAAGATCAATCCTCGTGACTTTTGCGAAGTAAAGTTTACTTGCTTCTCGACGGTTAATATTTCTTCGAAAGCAATTACGAATTAATTATAATGCAGCTCTGCGAGAGTACGTCATCGTAATCTATCTCTTTTTCTTTCTTTCCTTCTATCGGTAGAACTTCAATTCTCAGGATCGACGTAATGGTATTCCTATAAAAGTAGAACCGTGGTGTCTCGCAAGAATCCTATGATCTCGGAGGTGAATTAAAGACGGGGAACGACCGAGAGAGACTCGTTTGGTTAGCGAGATGATCCAATTCTAAGGTCCATAAGAAGTGAGAAAACGGTACTGGACTTCACAGAGGAGACTAACTATTCGAATGAATGACTCGACCAAACCGGACAGAGCCACATGCGCGCGAAGCGACCGAAACGAAGAAAAACCCTTCGGTTCTGGTACGTGGAACGAGGTAACGAAGATCTTCCGCGATCTAGCTCCCGTAATTCGATATTCATGAGCGCCGGACTTTACGAGGCGAACGCTGCAACGAACAAGCCGTTCAGGGGCTTCAGACTCATTCGTTGTTAGTAATCATATTTCACGACTTGACAAACAGCATTTTGCGAGTACCTCTCTTTCGATGCTATTCAGAGAGAGAGAGAGAGAGAGAGAGAGAGAGATCAAAATCTTAAATAGATAAATTAATAATTAAGATATAAATATTCAAAAACAATTATTTCACGATTTTCGCAAATCTCGGTAATTTCTCTTTACTCTTAAGATATAGTTACATTTCACAATTATTTTTATTTAAAGTTTAAAAATTAATTGGTATTTTACAAGTTTTACAGCAGTATTATTTGAAAATTTCTACGAAGAGCAAAATACTCAAATAATAAGATAAAAAAACCTTATACTATGTATACCTTTCCATTATAACCATATAAAAATTATGTCATTAGTCGCAAAAAAATCAATATACCCGTAGAAATGTCTAGTTACTGTTATTTCAGTATTTTCGCAAATCCTGATAATTTTTATCTCGTTTTCAAAGTAGTTGCGTTTTTGCTTCATAATTATTTCTACTCAGAGTGCAAGTCAAAAGTTAATTAGGCATTCTAAAAATTTTACAAACATATAGAGATATATAATACATTATTCGAAAGTAAGATTATCCTGTCCAGAGCAAAACATCTATATACCGAAATAATATAATAAAAGTCTATACCCTCCCCCATTCCTTTACAATTTCACCATTCCATTGCAAAATCGTATGAAAATGTTGCCGTTAATGTCGCGAAAAATCAGCGCGTCCGCGTCGTCCGCAAAAATGTGATTAGACATAATCACCACGTGAACGCAAGCGAATCAATCCGAGGTGGAAAAAGCTGATGCTCGAGCGATTCTGACGCGATACAGAAGGCTCTTCCGCGATCCGACTCGGTGAATCGTCGAGCCGCAAACAACCGGGATTTACAGGGAACAATAGATCAGTTGGCGAGTTGGCAGCAGAACGACGACGGGTTTGGTAGAGAGACGGTCAACGGTAGAGGCGGCACAGGTGAATGAATGACGTGATCCGCGCATGGGATCATCCAGTATAAGGTGGGTTTCTCTCTACCCGCGGGCCCTCTTCGCGCGGACACGCATGATTCTCGGCGAGAGAGGTATGTCATGCCGCGGCATGTCGCGCGTTATTTCATGGGACGACGGCATCATCGTCGCCGCATTCCTACGGCGTCGAGGTATATAAGTGGTTGTACAGTTAACCCGTCGGGTCCGGCTGTTCGCCAGTTGCACCGGGGGAGGTCTTCCCCCCCCCCCCCCCCCCTCCTCTCCCCGTCTTATATTCGCGGTACGCGTATACGGATATGTACGTGTGTGCACGAGTATCGTCGTTCTCTCTCCTTGCGGCGCGAAAGCGACTGCAGGTCTCCCTCTTGGCGGGTGCCCCACTACCATCGCGGGCCCTCGAACGCGCACTACCACCGTCGCGGTGGTTCGGGTGCCGCGGCTTCTTTTCCTTCCTGAGTTCTTTCTGCTTTCCACGGTCGGGGCCCCTGACTACTCCCGGCTCCGTCTACCGTGTTCGCCAGACGGCTAGGGCGACGGTGAATTGTTTCGAGATCGAGGGAACGGTCGTCGTTCATACCTTGATACTGTTGCGCTTTATATTGTAATCTTCTTATTGTTGTAGATATAAATATATTTGACAGATAAATAAAAATTAAAGACAAAAATGCAATATTAACCACTAATTCACGATGGTACGCAAAACATCGAAATTGAGGCGCACAGTGTTTTTTATTTATATTCTCTTGGAGAGGATCTCTCTGATAACAAAACAAATATATTCTTGATTTCATTTTATCGTAGCCCCTTATGCAGCATAAATATAAAACAATATTAAAATCATTTTTATTCTCTTTCTTCAGATTAAATAAAATTAATTTTTATTATCAAGAAACAAAGTAACATATATGAATTTTAATTAGAAGTAAAAATATTCCTTTTTTAACAATAAATATAATTATTCTCATATATGTATACCACGCGATTCTACTTTATAATAAATCGAAGAGTAATAGTATTAGATATGGAATTTTTTTCTATGTGTGAGTGTGTAATTAAAGACTCACTCAAGAAAAATTATCAGTATTACACACGCAAGTAGAATAGTCTTAAAATTGTTTCTATGTTGAAGAAAGCTTCTATATACCAGGGTCAATAATACCGTGAAAGACTAGGCAGATGTCATTTATAACATTGTATACTTATTATATTATAATTTTATGTTTTCGCGGAGGGAAATGTCATATATAGCAGCGAAACCTCGTTCTCAGTTTGTTATATGCCTATACTTTATTCTGGCCTTTGGTCTTACATCTTGTTTACCGTTTTAGACACTTATTTTCTGTAACAAGTCTTACATTAAAGAGTCTTCAAAGTAAGTTCTGTGCGACTTGCCGAGAGCAAGGTACGCACAACATATTAATTAGCGCCGACCTTTCTCTGACGCTAATCGTATTACCGTAACATTTACGCGTGGCTAATCTACCTATTAGCGAAGCTATCATTCTTTCATGCGGGCGCGAAGAGCACAGAACGCGGCTGCACGCTAACTCTCGCGGCGGCCGCAAAAGATTAAATTCGAGTACGAGAGGCAGCAGCCGAGATCGAGCAGGACGGTGGGCGAAAGAAGACGACGGAGAGAAGTCGGGTAGATAACCTTAGGAACGGGGCGGCTGAGAACTCTCTCGTAGAGAGCGGAGGATACCGAGGAATGTTTCGCGCGAGGAATGCTCAGGATCCGGGAGAAAGTACTGGCGAATTGGCGAATAAGTTGACACGCGCGTAAATCCATGGCGAATTTTCAGGAAGGAATATTTCTAGCGAGAAACCCGCCGGCTCCTTTCGTATAACCGTCTTAATTGAGGTTTCACGCCGTGCCGACGAATAGACGACGCTACGATGAATAATGTATTCAGGTCGAAAATAGGACGGAACTGAGGAGGGTAAGCTTTTAAAAGAAAATCGCTTAATTTAGATTAGAACGACGTGGAAAAGTGTAAACTTTTGCCTCCTCAAATTGCTTCAACTTTCTTCGTGTCTAACACGTCAAAAGTTTTTTTTTTTTTATTTTCTCGTATTTCTTTTTTGCTATCAATTTAAAAACTGACATAAACTGCCGTAAACAATAGTTTATAAAATCTTTCAGAGTTATACAATATAAATTTCCTGAGTTGATGTTGACATAAATAGATTCTGTAACAAATTGAGAAAATACATCAATGTTCTATTCATAACGGTTTTAACATAGAATTACAGTATAAATTTTCGATTAAAACCTTGCGCGGCATGTAAAATCGTGGAACCTGATATTTATTACTTTGATAAAGAAATTAACAACACACGCGGATGGCTATCGCGGTTATGTCGATGTGTGTCGACGAGATGTTTAGAAAAGCCATTAGCTCAGTGTCTCCTTTTCTTTGCTTGTGCGTAGATTAGAAAGTATTTATCATGTTTAGTGATCCGCTTGAATCTTGTTATGTAAGATATGTGACGATGTAAGAAAGAGGATATAGCAGCAACGGCGGCTGCTCATTCATAACATTTTTTTCATAATAATTCAAACGATTCGCTACGCTTGAATTTACACGGAAATTAACTCCGAAATTTATTCTAACGGCGCAAGTGAAGGAAAATGTGCGACGAGTGCGTTTGTCGCTACAACATGGAGCAGTATTGCGTTTATATGTAGGTACAAATAGGATTTTTTTCAAAATATACAGTTACCACGCAGCATTGCCTCACGAATAATTCAAAAAACTGAATGATAAAAATTGTAGATCCTGTTCTCCGTTATTCGTCGGTTCAAATTATAAAGCGGTAATCGAGAAATGTTTCGCCGAGCATACGACACTGGCGTCGTGCCGTCTCGTGTCGAAAACCGCGGATTTCTCCTAGTAGAAAAAAAGAGATCTGACTGGGCCGGTCATCTCTGCCGCGAAAAAAAGCTGCGCGCGTGTGAGTTTGAGCACACGCACGCACGCACGACTGAACACGTGCCACGTTTTCGCACCGTTACCTACGCATATCTAAAATCCAGGCCAACTATACGAACAGCCGAGACATAGGTGGTTCTCCGAGGGAAAAAAAAAAATGCGAAAATGTCTGAAATCATTGCCGACCATTTCTTCATGAAATGAAAAAAAAAGCGAGGAAGAAACGGGACTTGAAAAATGAATGTTATCATCGCGAATTAAAGCTCGATAGGATACAAGCGGATTCGACTGCAAAGTCAAATAATTCGATTGTTAAGTGCCGCTGTTAGTTCTGATGATCGAATAATAAATTAGAGATCAAGTCAGACACTGCGACAGTACATAATAGATCATGTTGACTGAGGAGTATGTTGGTGTGTACCAACATGGCGGTCGCTGTAACTCCATCGGACGCACCGTGGACGCCATGTTGAATTCCATAAAGCCGTGGTTGTCCTTACGTGGCAACACCTATCCGCTCCTCGCTTCTGCCGCAGAATGAGGAACGTCAGAAGCTAATACTGCGTGAAAACGTAGTTTGTAAAAACCGACTATCAAAGTAATTATTTATTGTTCAATCCATTATTATGTTAGGTAGAGATCAGTTCACACGACGTAGTTCTCTTTTAATAACGAATAGTTTAAAATTTTATATTAATTTTAAATATTAATTGAACGTGAAAGTAAAAGTTTTGAGAATAGAAATCAATTTACCAACCTAAAATTATTTATTTAATTACACTTAAAAAATATTCGAATTAACGTCATAAAAAAAGAAATTCTCTGAATTAACTCATTATTACAGTCGTTTTTTTAACAAATTTAGTGTAATAATAAAATATAAAAAAATTATTAATTTTGATGATTGTTCGAGTAAATCATGCTTATAAAAATTAATTGACAGTTACCATCGCGCGTGACTTAGAAAATAAAAATTTGAATAAAATAACAAACAAGGCATCTCGATATTTCTCTATCTCAATATTTATTTCTTCGACTTGATTCGCAACAATGTTGCCCGTTAGACACGAGTTAGTCGATTCAAATGCTTATATCGAATAAAAATTAAAAGTAAATAATAATATATCAAAGTAAAATTTTTGAGAATAAGAACTTATAAACTAAAATTATATATTACAATTATTAAATTTAAGAAATCTTCTTTGCCAGAAATATTAACTCATTATTACATATAGTGTCTCACTTTTTAGTTGAGAACTCATATAATAATGCTAAGAAGTCCAAAAAAATTACTAATTTTGATGATCGTATAAATAAATCGTGTGTACGAAGATTAATTGACGGTTTTCGCATCATGATTTAGAAAATAAAAATTAGAGCTCGAATAAAACGGCGGATAATATAATAAGGCACATAATGCATCTCGATATTGCTCCATCTCAATATTTATTTCTTCGATTCGCAACAATGTTGCCCGTCGGGCACGAGTCGATCGGTTAAAATGCCATGACGAGGCTTTCCCCGCCGCGACGAGGCACGGCTCGGTTAAAGGAGCGTGTTCGATGAGAAGCAGAAGGAAGTCGAGGAACAGGACGAGGCGGGATGGTTCGGTTTTGAGGGAGGCGCAAGGATGTTCGCGCAGAGAGATTCGGCCGCGCGTGCGAGAAAGAGAGGAAGATGCATGTCTATCGCGTGCACGAGCGTGCGTGCACATACGTATGTGCACGCGCGCGTAAGCGAGCGAGACGGAGTATCGGGGAGCGGGAAGGGGGTGGGGCGCAGAGGAAAAGAAAGAAAGGGAAAGATCTGCGAATTCGCGTGTGCGCCCCGTGCGGGAGACATAGAGAGAGGAATCTGAAAAAGAAAGAAAAAAGGACAAGTGGGATAGAGGGAGAGAGGGGGGGGGAGGGCGAGAGAGCAGAGGCAAAATCTTCGTTTGTGGTACATGTGTGTCATACGTACACGTGTGTATTAAAACGAGAGAGAGAGAGAGAGAGAGAGAGAGAGAGACAGGAGAGAAACGAGATGAAACGTCCGAGCGCGTGTGGTACGGAGCAGTGTGTCTGTGCGAGAGAACAGAAGAGAGAGTGAGAGAGAGAGAGAGAGAGAGAGAGAGAGAGAGAGAGAGAGAGAGAGAGCTCGGGAGAGGGGGCGGAGGAAGACACAGAAAGAAAGAGAGAGAAAGGGAGAGGGAGACCAAGGGACGAGAGAACGCGAGGGGAAGGGCGAGAGGGGCAGGAAGGAATGCATGGGAACGAGGCGCAAGAGCGGGCCGACCGCGATTTGCCCGTCCCGCATTCCACCAACGCCAAGGCGAGCTCTCCGGCTCTTTCAGCTCCGTGAGTCCCGAGGGGGGCCAGAGGGTGGGGGGGAAGGGGAGGGAGAGCGAGAGAGGGCCACCGGCCACGGACTAACACCATAAAACCATAAGACCGTAAGATCAACCCCGACGCCGACGCCGCCGCTGTAGTATCCATCTCGGTCTCGCGTCGCGATCGCAGTGATTACGCACCCCTCTATACATAGGGATGTTCCTCCTCCTCCTCCTCCTCCTACGCTTTCCACAACCAGCGATAACTCTACCGCAACTTTACTGCGATTTCTTTCACCCGTAATTTCCATGCGATTCTCAAAAGTGACATATTTAAGTTTTATTGTTTTGCATCTCGTTTTCTCTCTTCGTCGGTCGATGATCGTTAGAACTTCGAAGTTGCCAATACGAGAAAAGTTATTCCCTATAGGATCTTCGCGAGCGCAGATTGTAGTGTACACTCAGAGATACATTTGAAAGCTGTGCGGATAAGGATACTAAGTACCACTAACGATCGTGACATTTTTCGATTACTCATCTGCGAAATGCGTCCCGCGTGATTTAGCGCTTTATTATCGCGCGCTTCTCTATCATTCTCGACCGAGTAATACACCGTCAGCGTTCGCAACCGGAATCAATTAGCTCGCATTAGACCGATCGTGCCTAATCGGAAAGAGAAAGAGAGCGAGGGTGCGAGTGAGAGAGAGAGAGAGAGAGAGAGAGAGAGAGAGAGAGGGAGAGAGAAGGAGAGGTAATCCGAGTTCCTCGCGTATCGCGGTATGCGGCGAACAAGATTAATCGCCGGCGAGCAGCAACTACGGGTAAGGTAAGGTAAAGCAGGTGTCTCGGGCAATGCAACAGAGCTACGATGCCTACACTTCGCATTAGGAACTTAGATGTCTCCGTGACGGAAAGGAGAAACAAGAAGATCAAGGGAGAGCGGACGAGAGAGAGAGAGAGAGAGAGAGGTGGGGAGGGGAGAAAGAAAAAGAGAGACAGCAGAGACCGCGGGCCGCAGGTCTCGGTTAAGTCCCCGCAGACGATCGTGAGGTCGTCGTCGAGGGACATAACGGATCCGGCTGTTCGTCTGTTCCGAGTAAGGTACGCGGCGCGCATGCGTAATGCCGCCGCATTCCAGGCATTGCGAAGTCGCTGCACCACGTCGCGCCGTGCCGGTGCATCGGCCCGCGATGAAGAGAGCGGACGAGTGAGCGAGCGAGGAAGAAGCGGGACGGCGAGACCAAGGCGGTGAACGTGAGGAGTGCATCGCGCGTCCGACCGATCGGCTGTCAGACGCTCGCCTAGGAGATGCGCTCGACATACCGCCGTCGTCGGCACGGCGCGGCTCTCCTTGCCGAAAAGAAGGAAATCAGTATATAGGAATGTAACTCGATGCAGCTCGCGAGACTCCGCTAATCGTTCAAGGTTAACGTAACGATCACCGGTAGACTCCTTCGCAAGATGTTCTTTAAACGTTACTACCGAAACTTGAGGACGTATTAGGTGTATAGTCTCTGCGAAAAGTGATTGGAATTTATACTTTCTGTGATATAAATGTTAGGAAACAGATCAACAAGATCAATATATTTAACAATGCAATTTTACAGTTTAAATAAAAACTTTTTCATTTTATCTCAATTATTGTTTAAAAACATCTTTACTTTTTATTGAAATATTTTTTATCTAAATTCTAAATCGTTATCAAAATTTTTCAAATTTTTATATTACTTTCAAATATTAATAATATAGAAAAATTTATAATTTTTTAATTTTATTATAAAAACGTGTAATGCATCCTTATTCAATATTTACTTAATTTTTGCTATTTCTTTTTTTAAACAGAAAGACGAGGGTCAAACTTTGTCACTTTTTAACCCTTTAGCGAATTACAAAGAAAATATTACATTGGCCCGATAAAGAGAGAGAGAGAGCCACAATAATTTCAATTAATTTTGTATAAGCAAAATAAACAAATAAAAAAAGAATCATATTGAAGTTTATGGACACAATCCTTTAAGAGCCTTAAATTGTGTAGGATTATTTTCATGTTTATTCTCGATAATGAGATTTTGAAGATAATAGAGTTTGCTCTTTAAATTTTAGTAAAGCAAATTTGAATTCCAATTAAATAAAGAACAGAGAGTCTGTGTCATTTATAAAGCGCGAAATCTGTTTAATGTGTAATATCAATAATATACATATTTCATTCTCGTTAAATTTAAGATGCGATGGAATCATTTGTGCAATATATTAATGTGTGTGAGAGAGATAGCGTGTCGTAAATTTAATTTTCACCCTAATTAATTTTTACAACGATATTAAATTTTACAGATCCTTAATAATTTTTATGTTTAAGTTAAGCTGAATAGAATATATACACGTACCTTGATTTCAAAGCATTAGGACTATAGTACACTTGACTAATTGTAAGAAACGCGAAAGGCTAAGAATAAGTTGCTGCGCAAGTATATACTTTACGAATCAACGATTGCTAAATTAACGTATGCTAATCTGTGTGTTGGTGCGTGTATAGCACGGTAAGTGACATAATTGTTGAGAAATCTCCGGAGCGATAGAGTGCAGCAGGTGCCACAAGGCCGATATAAATTCTAAAAAGTCAGGGATTTAACAGTTCATGCTGTTGTACAAACTACTGGAAGAGAAAACAGGGAGAAGAAGAAGACGGAGCAAAAGAGGAAGGAGTGAAGGAAAAGATATTGGCAGGGTGACGAAGAGAAGGGTGACGAGAGGGGGGACGCACGAGCGCGAAATACGAGACGAAAGAAGTATCGGCGTGGAATGTCACTAAGCTTAGAGAACGTCTCGCGAGTCCAGTTCTCAGAAACGTTCGGCTCGCGAACGGCCGTGCCTGAATGATTATGAAGTACACCAGCGAAACGGGAAGAGATGCTTATCGGCGTAATCGCGCTTCGTGGAATAATGAGGCAATCGGGGGAATCCGTGAAAGGCGAGATCACGGTAATCGCGAACGCGGCCTATCGAACGCGGGTCCTTAAGGCCCAGAAGTCCCGTCACTCGGTCGTCAGATCGTTCAAGAATTCCCCAGGAGTTTCGATAAGGGGATTGCGTCTTTAAATTGCAAGAGCAACGTGTCAACATATTTTAGGCCTTCACGTTTCGGTAAATTCCTTTTCGTTCCTGAAGAAAAAAGAAATGTGATGGCAGATGTACCAATTTGGAATACCTTTACGAATGTAAGGACTGAGACTCGGACGTATAAGATATTGGTTTTTTCAAAATTCTTTATAATTAACATAATTAATGAAATTTGAAATTAGATTAGTTACTCTTTTATTAAAATCGAGAAAAACTATTCTTCGTACTTGACATAAAGACTGAGAGACTGAGACAGGTTTTTTTTTTTTTTAAATACACGTAAACATATATCTTGGCAGATATCATAAAATGCATGCAGTGAACGAGTATATTAATGAGCATTAATATAATTCTTATCAACATTATCGACATCGCTAACTACTTTTTTGTCTTACTTTATACCTTTGCACATGTTAAGCTTCGATCGCGATTACGAAGTGCAGCATATTTTTATGTTAAAATGCCAAGAAGTGAGAAACTATTATATAATTTTCATCTGCGTTGTTTGTTACGAAAAATAATACTATTTTTATATAAAAACCGTTACGTGCGTCATGTAAATAAACGACGTTGCGTGCGATTTTATCGATAATCCAACATGGCAACGGTAGATGTAAAAGAATCGACTGCGCATTACCTGATTTTAACATTCTGTACTCTATATTAGTTATGTATATATAAACATGACTATCCCATAAAACCGCATGGATCAATGAGCATGTTATATAACAAAGTCAATAGCAACTTTAGGCTGCACGTTCATTGGTCCAGGCGGTCTTACGCTATGCTTGTGCATTTTATGGTTATAGTTCTATGGGTCATCACGCATACAATGACATAAGCTGCGATCATAGCATAAGGCCGCTGAATTAATGAACATTTTATGTAAATCAAAATGCTTTTTTACATCGGATGGTCAATGGTCCAGCGACTCTTTATTATGTTCCTGCTGCTTATGTCATTCTATATATAACAGACTTAAGAGCGAGAGCATAGAGTTTTGTATAATACATAATGCATAAGATATAAAAAAATCAACCAAAAAATTCCATTTCGTGGAAAGGAAAAACATAACTTTGATTAGTTTAATTTCTCAGGCATTACGCAAGATTCTGTGCTCCTAACTTTTCAACTCAATATTTTAGAGTGAGCGATATATGTTTCAAATAACCTCACTACTAAACCGAGACTGACAACTTTATAGAAATGCGCAGTCTATTTTTATCCCGTCTACGCAACAAATTCGGAAGCGATGTTTCGGCGGTAAAGGAGGAAATGTACGAAGCGATTCTCTCTCCCATAATTTACATGTCGACGAGCACGAGATCGGGAACGAGTATTCAAGGAACTGGTCTGTCTCTTGCCGTGAAAATTGCCGACAACAGAAATTACTCCGACACGCACGGGCCCCTCCGTGCTCTCTGCAACACGACACGACGGGCCTGTATTGCTCCTAACTGCTACGCGCACGTGTATCCACAAGTGCGGCGTGCCTATATAGGTAAGCGGGAAGTGCTATATCGTGCTTGACTTCCGTCGCTATTAGTGCGTCAGAATTAGTTTTCCGTGTGAGATAAACGCCGCCGGGTACGGAGTATCCACGACGATTAAAGATATGGAGAAAACGAGCCCATCGAGTTTTACAAGGACCGTAAATACAGAAACCGAGCCGCATCGCAGACGACAGAACATTGGAGAACGTCCGCTGACAGTTGAGAGTTATTGATTTAGTCATGGGGAAAGATTTGTTAAAACAATTAAAATTATGAAAATCTACAGCTGTAATATACGAACAGGCTGTTCTCTCTATGTTAAAATAAGCTGTACACTTAAATAAAGTTAGCCATTATAGGTAATCGTATTTGTTTGTAAGAGCGTAATACATTTATGACATTTGTTAATATAGTAAAGATAACTTCCTGTGAAAATTAATTCAATATGTAAGATAAAATTTTTTAGCAAAATACGCTACCTAAGATGGCGCGTACTTTTTGCTGCTATATGTATAATGAAGAAAACTTGTTAGCAATTTTCATTGTAGCAAAGAATTAGCTGAATTAGCATACTGATAATTGGTTGCAAACATAATTTTTTTGTTGAACCATCTAATTTTCTTAGTTATAGATGTTAAACTCGCTCAGCAAGCTACAGCTTTGTTGAAGTACTAATCTTTTTTTACCGTAGTTTAATGTCAATTATATTGTTGATAAAACGCAAATAATGTTGCAATATAATATCAAAAGAGATACTTAAACGTTTTATATTAGATATCTCGATAATTATACTTCTTGAAAGTTAGAGATAATTCTTGAAAATGAAATTGAGTCTATTTAAAATTAAATGTAAACGACAGAATTTTATTACTTAATTACAATACATTAGTAGTTCAACGTCTCTTTCTCTCATGTCTTGTTGTTCACAATAATTAGCAGCACGATATTCTTGTTAAAGAAAAGTCGATCGAAAAGTCTATCATCAATATTTAATGTGGTAAGAAAGGGCACTCTATTTATACCTGGCGACATGACATCGGAAAGTTAAACGCCACTCTCGCAATCCGATGACACAAATTAAGAAACCCGGGGCGTCGTTGAAGATAAACATAGCAATATCGAAAAAATCAAAAGCTCTTTATCTCGATCTTTACGGCGTATCTCAGACTGGACGTGCACAGAACATCGAGAAGAAACGAGAACAGAATGAAGATAAAGGAGAGAGGAAGAACGATGAGGGAGGTAGATTTTGGGGGAGGGAGGGAGGGGAAGGTAGAAAGAAGAGCCAATACAAGCGAAGATGTAAAAAGAGAGGAATAAGGATGGGAAGATACTAGAAAGAGAAAGAGGCAGAAAAGAAGAAAGAAGAACCGGCGGTGAGCGCCGGTCGACCGGTATATAATAAGGCAGCCGGGAGAGGATAGCACTGAAATGAGATGGTTTCGTCGGCAGCTTTGTCCGGCGCCATGTTTAACATAGCACCACCTCATCTACGTGGCGCAGCGACTCGGGGGACCCCGCGGTTCCTCCGTTTTTACACATGTTCTCTCTTTCTTTCTCTCTCTCTCCTTCTCTTTCTATCCTCGTCGTTCTCTGACCTCCTCCTTGTTCAGAAGCAGCTCCGCGAAAAAGAACGAATAGAAGGACGACGGAGGAGAAGTACGGGAAGGAGAAGGAAGGGCCAGTGTGTATACAAATCAGATTCTCGCGCCCTTTGTGAGATCGTACTCCGCCTACGGTGATTCGAAACGCTGTCCGCGTTTACGGCGCGTCGTAAATAAATTTCGAAGAACGCGTTCCTGGACCCCAAGGTACGCCCGCGACTATGATAAAGGATTGCTGCTTATCGTGTAGCAGCAGGGATGTTACCCGTCACCGAATCATCCACGACCGAATTAAAGCATATTAAATATACCAACTAGACGTTAATTCTACATTGGAAAGAAAAGCATTTGGAATTTGTAATTGTAATTGCACGAAAAGATTTATAATTAGGAGGCATTTCTGTTATCATTGCTGTACAATGTTAAGAATAATAATTAATTATATTTATAGTTTTACCAAAAAATATATAGGTATAACATCGAAAATGATAATACATTATAATACAATTATAATTACAACTATTTTTTTCTTTTCAGTGTAACGCATATATAATTATGCCACGTATGAAATATATTAAATAAAAAGACGATATTTTTTCTTCTTTTGTATATGCTGACTCATAAACGTGTCTTTTATATTGAATATAATTGTTTATATGCTCATTTCGTCTAACAGTATAAATTAACTTTTACCTCGACTACAGCAAGAAGTCATTTGTATATACAATACTATGAGATTCTAAATTGTGGGTAAAAGAAACTTTGAACCTTCCTCTATCAATTGTCGCAAGACAAATATTTACTTGCATTCTGTACTTCAAATAGGACGCTTTAAAACTTATTGTTAGATATAAGAATTAATTTATTTGTTGTCTTCTTCTAGTTCTAAAGATTAAAAAAAAGTTATAGAGTAAATTAAATCGAAGTTGAAGTTAATCTACATTGGTAGAAATGGGCATAAGACGAAATTTTGATAAGAAATTGTACGGCAATTGCATTTCGTACAGCCATATACCTTAACCTTGTGTTATTTGCAAAAAAAAAAAATGTAAAATGGATAATTCGGCCTACGCGATAAAAATTCGATAACTTTTTAAAAAGTGGGGTTAGAGGAAGAAATGAATGATAGAGCCACATTCTCGTAAGTAGTGAGTCAGTACTGGATCTCCTTGAGCGATTTGCAACGGACGCAAATCTGCTTCGGCCTTTCCATCTACCTACTATAACGCTTTTCTTTCTCTCTCTTTCTTTTCTTCAATTTCTTATTCTATCTCTCCGTCAGTCGTTCATCGACGGCGATCGTTGCCGCCGCGGCAACAGAAACTGCGAAACGTTTCATTCATGATTCTTTTTAGAGCGGCAGCGTACCGGAACTTATTGCCACCTCCGCTACCGCAGGAGTTATGTTTCCTTGGAAAGGACGCGACGCGAACGTAGGTCGGTTGCTGATCAATCAGCCAAGCCTGTCGCCCAAGTTGCGCAAAAATTTCATTTCCATGACGATGACGTCTCGACGGCGTTCTCCTTAACCGGGACGCCGTGACAACGATCTCCTTCGAGCCTTTTTTTATCTTGCCTATTGCGGATATTGCAAATCGATAGCGCGATTTATGAACGGGAAACTCGAGTTTAGTCATAGGATTGCGATGCTTATGTAACGGATACGCTAGAAGATTACCGCAGTAATTTATCTAAAAAGTAAAAGAATCAATGACATCTTTTTTTTTTATTGTTTCCGTTTTTCAATCCACCGCCATTTCGCTATTAACAATGTATATCAATGTATATGCAACTTAAAAACGTTTGAAAATGATTAACTCTTCAAGGACGGCATCGTCTTATCATCATTAAAAAACAATTTCTTTCATGATTTTACTTAAAAATCAATAAATAAAGAAATATTAAATTCTAATGTTCAATGCTACATACATTTCTATCTTAAGTGTAACTAATTTGCACAAATTCAAATTTATTCTAAATTTATCCTGAATTTAATTTTAAAGAGAACATTGCAAATACACTCACTCCTATAGAGGATTGAATAATTTCGAAACAAAATTCAACACAAGTACAAAAAATCATACAATTAAGATAACAGAATAATTATTAATCTTGCGGGACTCATTGACGAGAGAAGATTGGCCTTCTCTCCAATAACCAATTCGGGAGCACCTCTCGCTCCAAAATTAGAAACTCGCATCTCTTCAAACGCCCTTTTTAGTTACTCATACAAGGTCCATCGTTAAAAGCAAGCGCAGCTAGCCGGGGACGCCCTGTACATATACAGCAAATTCTGCGATGCGGACCTGCAGCGCAGCTGAAAATATATGCAGGACCAAGGGGGTTAATCGCAATCGTCGTGAGAATGGTATGTCGTTCGTTACGAACTGGTCGAGACAGAAAAGGGCATGGGCTAGGGTCGCCCAAGGCTGAACGATTTTTCCAAACGAGCATCGAGAGCATGTCCCTCTCTCTCTCTCTCTCTCTCTCTCTCTCCCTCTCTCTCTCGTCCCTTTCTCTTTCTTTCTCTCTCTTTCTTTCGCAGCATGGTCGAAACAGGACCAACTACTACTCGGTAGCTCGGTAGCGCCAAAAGCGTTACAAAGCGCCGTTGCGTGCCGCGTTGTCAGAATTTCTCTCTTATTAGGACTTGCCAATAACGGGCGCACGCACACCGTGGGAAGTTTCACTTCCGAAATGCATGTCGGCTACCGCCTTACGCGGTTCACTACCGTCGCTTTTCGACCGCTTTTAAAGTGACGGCGCTAATTACTTGCCGAGAGCGACGCGAAAGTTCCCAGGTCGGGTTGCAATCATCGTGAAAATTCCGTACGTTCTCGTTGTGGTATTAATTGCCCGGTTTCTCATTGACATTTTAACCGTCGTCGCCGAGAACGCTCTTATCATCATTAGCATCGGAAATAGGTGACGTTGCTCAATTTTGCGTTATATCGTCAGCGGAACAGTAATTCCGTTCATAATCGAGCGTTGTTTGCAACTTCTGGTTGCGATAACTAAATGACGTTTTTGCATTTTCATTTGCAATTAGTGTTACGTATCATGAGCGGTTATACGTATTACAATATGCTAACAGAATACGCGGAAAAAATTTTACAATTTCATGACATACATTAAAAGTAAGAATTAATAAGTATTCTTTCTTTTAAGATTTTTCCTTTATTAGGCCGGTTTTTATTTCTGTGTTAGATTGCACTTTCTTATTTTTGCTAAACATCAAACCTATATCTATATCATTTTAAGTACATTTAATTCAGTTATAAAAAAGAGACTGTATAATCAATGATATTATCTCGTAGTCTTTCTAATATAATATAACGTATAGAATAATCTAGTGGTTTCCTTGTCAAAATAGAAGTATTACAAAAATAATTATGTTAAATACAAATAAAAATAACATAATTTATCAGTCAATCATAAAGCATAAGCGTCAATCATTATCTATTTTAACCAATTCTTTAATAGACCACTTGTAAGTGAAGCACAGCGAGAGGAGGACAACGCGCATCATTATTTACTGTCTATTTGCCTCTATTGACTGCTTGCTTATCGCTATTGTGTAGTTTTATCATTTGTTTATTACGGAAGATTAACAAAAACGTATTGCCTGCTTTCCTTCTGTATCTTATTTACAACACGAGTTAATCATTCGCTTCAAATAAAGAATACAGTGTGTGTATGTGTGCGCCTAAGCAACAAAGAAGTTTCTCAAGCATTGATTTTTGCGTTTGTAAATTTGCTACACGTCTCTCAAGTTTCCGATTTTCTCGTCAACGTTCTATACGAGATAAATCAGCGTTTGATTCTCGATGTAAAATAACACGGGGAAAGGTTGTTCAGTTAACGTCGGCCGTTGTGTAAGAACGATATATGTATAAGCGCGATGTGTCACGTATCCGTTCGCGCGAATCACGTAACGACCGTAAATAAGTCGTCAGAAACAGCGAATACCCATGTATAGAAGACGCTAGGCGAATTGCACGGCGGGTTCATGCGTCAAACGACAATGATCCGGAGACCGGGCGGATCAGAAATGAACGCTTCACGTTGCACGTGCACAGCCACGTGCACGCGCATTCGCTTGATACGGTGATAAGCTTCGGTCTCTTACTTAATATCGCATTAAGATCTTTCGTTAGATTAATCTTGCGCGATTGTAGCTTCATTAGGAAGAACGTAAAGCCGCTTAAGGTGCGGCGCTTTTATAAACGTCACGTTACATGATGAAGATGTTGTTAAGAACACGCTGAATATGTATATGTTGGATATATATATATAATTCTTTGGTTCGTAATTTTTCATTTATCATGTCGAATCCGACAAAAGGATTCCGCACTAATTATATGAACAATTAAGTCGGTGAAACAAGTTTATTTTCACATACAATGTATTGTAGTTTATAAAGGTAAACACAAAAGATGTTATAGACATAAAACTCAATACTGGATAGTTTTTAAACTATAATAGTGTATTAAAGGTGTCTTCTTTTCTATAGAATAATAGACCACAGCACAAAAATTATCTTTTATTCCTTATTAAGCCTTATGTTTATGACGTATTTTGTGAGTTCATTATATTATTAATTACATCATATGTAAAAATTAACTTATTTCATCAGGATCAAATTTTCCATATAGTAGACTCTTTAATTATAAATCAAAATTAAACCGACGGGAATAAATTAATTAATAGAAATAATCCTATTTTTAATCAAAGCGGATCTTAATGCTAAATAATATTAAATGCACATTTTTGCATATATAATATTTTAGTTTTATAAACTACGCGTTGATAAGATTTGTTGGACTCGAAATGCAATCGCATAAACTAAAACTGAAATTAATACCTCAAAATAAATTAATCGTCCATTTTAATAGTGAAGCTAATATAAGATTTTATAAAACGGAAATATTATAATCGTAAATAAATTTTAATGAGTATACATTAGCTAGATGCAAATGACATTCAATGGAACAAATGTTCGTAACTGATCTTAATAACTGCACTTGAATCAATCACAAGATTGTCAATCAAATATCAAGTATAAAAGTAATTTTAAAATGTATTTCTTACATTAAAGTTTATTAATTCAAAATATTCACAAAAGGGATACTTCGTAAAACCTTGATAATCCGACCTAATGTGAATCAACCTAAATCGGGTAAAATAAAGGTTGCATTTCATTTTATAAAAACATATTTTAAATAGACATTAATTAGATTTTTAAATTCTATACAATCAACCTTTTTTTTTTCCAAAATCTTATAATCAAATAAAACATAACAATTCTTTCATACATTAGATATGTACCGAAGAATTAAACTTGAGAGAGAAGGAGGAAGGGAGGAAAAGAGGAAGAGGAAGAAAGCACTCGATAGCAAATAATCGAGGGGATCGGATAATACGAAGTTAGTTATTCTGGGTTCTACTGTAATTAACAAAAGAGATCTCTATAAACCTCGCTCTCTGGAAATTTTCCCTCGAGAAGATTCCGTAAAAAGTCGCACGCGACGTGGGACGTGGGTTATCGCGACGTACACGGTGAAATTCTCGAAAAGCAACCGCGACTCGAGGGAAGAAAGCAAGTTCGAAGACATCGGCCGGAGGACGGAGAGTCGGAGTGAGCTGACGCGGGGTAAGGAGAGCGAAGAGCAGCGCGAAAGAAGAAGCGGAACACGTATAGGCGCGGGGTAGGTAGGTAGGTAAGCGGAGCGACAGAGAGAGAGAGAGAGGGGGAGGGGGCTGCTGGAATGGAATGCGCGGCGCCTAGGGCTCGTCGGATTCCAGGGCCACACGTGCCCTTCACTCCCTGCGCGCCCGCGCGCCACAGGCAAGCACCGACCGGAGCCAATAAACTTCGCCTCCAACTGGCAGCCGCGGTCGACCACCATAGAGCTCATTCATGGGGACCTCCTACCACGCCGCGCCGCGCGGCCAAGCCGGCTCTCGTCAATCGCTCCTCGCGACACGGCATCGACATAACGCCGTAAAACGCGGATGGTACCGTGGATTACGTCGTCGGAGAGTCAAGGATTATCGAAATCAGACGCGAAATTTGCACTTACTTGCTCCGTCCTGCTTATTGTCGCTAAAGAAGTTCGAAAAGAGGCCGGGCGGGACGGGAAAAGATGGGCCGAACCAGGGAAATCATGGAAATCAAGCAGCTCCTCGATTTTTTTTCCTTTCCTCTACTTTATATCGCCCGCCAATTGAGATTTCGATCCATCGAACATTTTTGGACGCAAACCGAACGCGACTTGAAACGAGACAAGCCAAGAAAGTTTATGACTCGTATCGCGAATTTCAGCTTCTTTTCGTAAAGAACTACGTCTAAATTTTTACGCGCGTTCCGCAACTTATAATGCTGCTGTCATCTGGCGTAAAATTCGAGATGCTAGAAAGTATACTCGCAGTCGGTAACAGAAATCTTCGCGATCGATAACAGAAATCTTATGATGTGATCGAAAGATATTAAGATATCTTATAAGATCATAAAAACAGATTTGATTCGAACGAATTAAATCTTTTTTTTTATCATTTTACATTCCATAGATATCGGATATTTTATTTAATATGATAAATAATTAAATAATTTCATTGATTTTATTAGATGGAAGTTTTATGCCCTCTTTCCTATTAACGCGCATACTGGTCAGATTAGCTTGGGTTATTCACCGATATACAAACCTGTTGCTTATCTTTTATAAAAAAAAAACAAAAACGAGGACTGACTCTTATTACGGCATAAAACTACTTTTATTGGTGCCATTTAGATCCATCTGATATTCCTCTAATAACGTCTACACTTTATTATATAAAACTAGTTAATGATTAAAATAAATTCTGGTATTTATATAAATACTAAGCTAAATCCCTGTACTACGTGATATAAATACTATGACTATGTAATCGAAATGCAAAACAAAATGTTATCGTTTTGCTTTTCGAATTATACTATAAACCAAAGGAATATGGTAAAGCTGTTAATTTACCAAGACGTTTACTTCGTAAAAAGATATGCATGTTATATATGCAAAGTAAAAACAAAGGCAGATATAAAATAAATAAATGAGTAATGATGAATCGGTTAGAATTAAATTTAGAAACTAATGTAGAAGATTATCTCTTTCGATAAATCGTGTATGTGTGCACGTAATATTTATTAATGTAGTAATATGTCGCATCTTACAAATCGTATGTTTGTATTGTAAATCGTATGTAAGTCGCACTTAATCGGTAAAACAGCGATTCCGTTTGTCCGTCACGTCAACATCCTCTTAACCCTTTTGACTCGTCCAATAAGTTAAATAGGAGATTGATCGAAACTAGTATAATACTAGTACAGTCTTTATTAAACATTATTAGTAGATCGCGTCATCGTGTAAACAAGTACATTATTTTTTTTTAATTAACATACCTTTAATTGATAATTAAATTTAATCAATATAAAATCATTTAAGGCAATATTCGACATTAAAATATTTTTACGGTGTTTTATGTTATATCAATAAACTAATCTTTAATAAAAATGTACTACAATCTACACTATATAGGATAGAAAGCCAATATCTCGAATTTATCAGAGATGTAATTATAAAGAGGATATTATTCAGATTTTCTATAAATATACGGATACCTTGCGTATTCATTTTTACAATATAATGTTTTGTTTGTTGCAAACTATAATTACGCATGATGTTTAGTACAGGTTTCTACTGTCTGTAACTTACCTTGCATTTTCAAAAGTTGCTGATGCACTACTACCTATTGCTCCGAAGCCTACACCAACCGCAAGACCCTCAGGAATATTGTGGACCTATTTGTAACAATCAAAATATTATACATATATTATCATTTGTTTCATAATTATATCACATAAGAAAAATCTAAACAAGCGTGAGTTGCATGATTATTTATTATCTTGTAGAAATATACCGTAATTGCAACAATTAGCAGTAATATCCTCCGCCATTGGTTATTCTTCGCTTCGTTATTAGGATCTTCGTAAACAGTCCCAATTTCTGCTGATTCTGATGAGCGGTTTATATTCGGGATTTGTCGGCGTCTACTATTCTGTTCGTAGAAGCCTGAAAAATTAAATATTCACAACAACATTTACCACATCTTGCCAGCGCAATTTTCGGAAACTGAGCCACGAGCACAGGATCACTTCATGCAAATGCAAATTGTACAAGGCTTAAAAAGAGGAATTCTTTACGTACATAATACTTTCGATTAAATTTATTACAATTGAATCCGTTTAGGCAGGGTTAATAAGATCAGTTTTTTTTTAATTTCCGTAAAACTGTTCACACAGATCCAAAGTTTATATTTTATTTTTTTTATTTAAATATATAATATTATAAATAATATTTTACGCGGACGTGCACTTTGTATTAATGATGAGTTTAAACTGTGTTTTTAGTTCCATTTTTTTTTTTCGTTATTTCATATTTTTAATTACACCACTCTGCACTCTCTATCTATAGAGTTTATAATTTCAATTTATCTTCCGTTTTTATTTGAATTAGGTCAGATATATAATTAGATCGGTTTTATTTATGAATTTATATTGGACCTGTGTGTAAGTCCCACGTATTTCACTACGAATAATATCATGCATATACAATTAGCAAATATGCATGCTAATACAATTCATGGGATGTTTTTAGAGTAAGTATGAATCAACTATTCAAATTTCTATTGAATATCATTTCTCATCAGGAAAATGTACTCTAGCAATTTATGCAAACAACATATTTAATTGGAATAAGCAATGATCTCTGCATAAATTTATTATATAATATTTATATATTAAAAAATTTTAAATCAGTATTTTATATATTTTGATTTAATTAATAACTTAATAAAAATGTTTATCTTAAAAATAATTTTCGTATTATTGCTCTATATATACAACATCCCGAAATTTGCGAATTAAAATATCCCAACAAGAAAGTTTTTAAACAATTAAGTGAAAAAGTTATGCGTACATTTTTATTTCAAGTAGTAGTTTCCGAGATATAAGAGTTTACATACAGCAAATTACAGATTCCGTTTAGACAGTTATTTGTCCATGAATCGCACATGCAGAAATATTAAGTAAATGTGCACTTCAACGTTAAAAGTAGTCTATAAATGTAGTCTGTAATTGGTCATATTTTAACTTATATTATTTCACAAACTGTTGCTTAAAATAAAAAACAAATAATTTTTTTTACTTAATTTATTGAAAACTTTCTTATTATAGTATTTTAATTTGCGAATTTTGGGACATCCTATATATTTTCATCCTTGAATTAATTAAAGAGAGAAAGAAGATGTGTCAGATTAAAATTGTAAATTTAATTTATCTACATGATCTTTATCAAGTATCTTTATCAATTTTATCATATTATTATTTTTGTATAAGTACTTTGATCATGCTACATGCAAAAATTATAACTTACATTGATTGTACATATAAAATAGATCGATCTAATAATTTTCATGAAAATAATTTGAGAGAATGCTTATTCCCGAATAAGAACCGAATACATCTGCGATAAAGCAAAGAGGGGCGAGTGTACGTGTGTGGACGTTTATACACATATACCCTTATAAAAATTTTTCACCGCTTTTAAAACATTTTTAGCCCGCGCAAACGATTTGTTCGAGTGATATGACTCCAATTTTTACTCAAAAAGTATGACTCCATTTTTACGTCGCAAACAAGAATTTAAAAACGAGTGGTTAAAATAAAGTGCATACGAGTATATCCGTTGTAACAATATATAACGAGTATTTTTGAGTAGTAAAAACGTGAGATAAAAAACGTGACGTAAAAATTCGAGATGTAAAAATGGATATATACGGGTGCAAAATACTTGCTCAGCACTCATAATCAATCACATTGTATTTTGAAATAATGTGATTACTGTGATTCGAGTAAAGCGTAGCCGATAGCACAAGAAAATCAGTCCCACCGAGATTCGAATCAAAGCTTACGATTAGTCTCCGATTCTTTGCTACCATCCTGCCACTGACTCACACAACTTCAACGTTGATATTAGTTTTTATACTTGCTTATCTTTAACAGAATTTATTTGTTAGAGAGTAATTATATTTAATATATGAATTATATACAGGGTGTCACGTAAATTTTTTGCCATCGTTTTTGTGTAAATAAAGCGGACAAAACTGTGTTAAAAGGTCCTCTACCACTTTGCAATTTTTGCAGTGGTTAACGAGATATGAATTTTTAAATATAGGCAAATAAACGTGTTTGCTCGACCTACCGATCGCTTGGCGCGCGAAAGATGGTCTACTTGCAAGCGCGCCGTCCAATGAGCCTTGCGTCGGTGTGCGTAGAGTGGGGTGCTTGCTAAGGAGTCTCTGCTCTTCATGTGCCAAACGATCGGTGGACGTATACATTTGATAGCAGTAAGCCGAGCGAACGTACTTATTCGCCTATATTTAAAAATTCATATCTCGTTAACCATTACAAACATTGCAAAATGGTAGAGGATCTTTCGACACAGTTTAGTTCGCTCTATCTACACAAAAGCGATGGCAAAAAATTTACGTGACATCTTGTATATACATATATTGTTGTTACACACACATAATACGATGTGTGGGTGTGTGTGTGTAACTGTTTGCTGTATTTCTTGAACCGTGTCGACATTGCCTAACCCAATCGCGTTGGACAATATTAACATGGTTTTGACACTGTCCATTTGCAAATATATATATATATATATGTACACACACACACACACGCGCGCGCGCGCGCGCGCACACATATATGTTTTGTGTGTGTGTGTGTACATATATATATTGTGTTAGGCAATATCGACACGGTTTAAGAAATGATGACATTGTACAACAAATAGTTCGGGCAATGTCAACACTGCCCACTATGCGTACTTTGCTCGTAACATATACAGGGTGTCCGGGAAAGAGACGAATGACGCTTAAGGGGAGATTCTTGAGATCATTTGAGACGAAAATTCTAATACCAAAATGTTGAGACTATAATAACTTTTGAATTATAAGAGTTTCAAATTAACGAATCATATCGTCTAAAGCTGGTGCGCTCAGGAGCGGCACAACGCAAAGTACTAAACGCGAAAGCTGACTTATCGGAAATTGTTTTGTACATCTGCGCACAACTTACTCTAATAAATGTTTTCTCTGGGGGCATTTAAAAAATTATATTTATCGGGAGCTAGTACGCAATCGGGAGGATTTACACAATGTTGAAGCAGTTGCAAACATATCACCCGATATGATAATCAATGCGCAACAAAGTTTATTAAGCACGCAAGATTATGCATAGATATGAATGGAGTACAATTCGAACATTTATTATAATATACATAATTTATTTTGTAAATTAATTATTATAAAGATATACAATTAATTACAATTGTTCATAATTAATGATTTTATAATATTCATATAAGTTCCTAGTTTCTCCGGATTATTTTAATAAAATGTTTAAAGCGTATTTGAACAATGCATTTGTAGAAATATCAATAGAATAAAATTTTATATTCACATATGTAATTCTAAAATCAATATTGACAAAAGAAGTGATAAGTTTTCGCGTTTAGTATTTTGCATTGTGCCGCTCCTGAGCGCGCTAACTTTAGACGATATGATTCGTTAATTTTAAACGCTTATAATTCAAAAGTTATTCTATTGTCTTAACATTTTGGTATTAGAATTTTCATCTCAAAATGATCTCAAGAATCTCCCCTTAAGCGTCATTTGTCTCTTTCCTGGACACCTTGTATAATACTTACAATAATAAGTGATGATTAGCGTAATTGAAAAACCGCAATTATCTAGAATTTAATTTATCAAGTATTGTACATATATTACGTATTGTAAAAAAAGTAATTATTAATACAAGGCTCAAAAAATAAAAATCTAAATATAAGAAGTAATGCCTATAAGAGTTGAAACACAGGATGTAAGTGTGTGAAATACAATTTATTAAATTAATATAACGTATACGTTTCGATCCTCGTTTTGGATCCTCTTTAGTACAAAAAAAACACCATCAAATCTAATTCACTTTAACTAAATCTTTCCTGAATTTTATCCAGGATTTCAGTAAAAGACAGTGTAATACAAAATTAGTATAATTAAAGAAGGAATTAGAATTGTTATGACGCATATTTTAGGCAGCGTTAATTAAAAATTAATTATTAATAAAAGGCTCAAAAGATAACAATCTAAATATAATAAGTAATGCCTATAAGAGCCAACACAGGATATAAGTGTGTGAAATATAATTTATTAAATTAATATATAACGTATATGTTTTTTACTGAAATCCTGGATAAAACTCAGGAAAGATTTAGTTAAAGTGAATTGGATTTGATGGTATTTTTTTTTGTACTGAAGAGAACCTAAAACGAGAGTCGAAACGTATACGTTATACTAATTTAATAAATTTTATTTCACATATTTACATCCTGTGTTGGCTCTTATATAGACATTACTTATATATTTAGATTTTTATGTATTGTATATTTAAAATAAATGAACTAATTTAATAAAAACGTTACACTACCTGCTGTTATAAAAAGAATTAAAAATACGAAATATTCAGTTTTTATGTTTAAAAGTAATATATATTATTTTATGTACACGCACGCACGCATACACAAGAAATCGTTCAATTCATAGTTGCACGTACATTCTGCAAATTAGCTTTTATGCTTCTATTTTATGATAAGTAAATGCATGTTTTTTTAACATGCTTCATTTCGTATTGAACAAAGCTGATTATAAGTAAAAGAGAAACGTGTATTAACATATAGTCGCTCATCAGAAAAACTAGTACTAAAAACGAATAATATACTAAAATAATAAGTATATTAATACGCATATTCGCGTATATACTCGTCATCATTGCGAGTGCTGGAGAATGCAAGAAATGGGCAAGAACGGACTAAAAACGGATTAAAAACGGGTTAAAAATGATCCATATAGGGCATAAAAACGATGATAAATTTTGATAAGGGTATATAAAAAGATATATATACAGTATATACGTATCATCTCACGAACTGATCTCATTTTTCAAGCCTATAAAGAAAGAGAGACATAAAAAAAACTGCGATTTTACGAGAAGAAAATGAGATACCATCGATAGAGGTCGATTCAACACGAGTGTATATTTTTCCACCGGGTATTTGTACGTCGTTAAGTAACGGATCATAATCATCGTCTAAATCCTCGTCACTCTTTAGTTTCGCAATGATCTTGCGTCTTTGTTTCGTACCGACTGATTGCATAGCTAAAAGCACATTGGGGGACTGAATGCCGAGGGTGGATATCAACACGTCCGTCCCGTATACGAACGCCGCGCCGACGAGAAAGCCAACTGCGACCGGCACGAACGCGTACTCGCCCTCCGCTCCGTACATCTTGCTCTCGGCTGCCATTTCGATCGCCGGTGCTAGCAATGACCAGTAACTCGCGGCTGTCATCACGCCAGCGGCGAACCCCAGGCTGACATCGAGGAGCTTGCGCTGAAACGGAAACGAATCATTATAGAGACGTATAAGCAGCTCCCTTACTCGAAAATTTGGATGAAGGGACTAAGGAAAGGGGACGAATCTTGCCATTTGCATTTAATCCGTGCGATTCTTCCGAGTTATCAAGTTTAAATTTAGGATGAAACATTCGACATTTTTTCTTCTGCAGTTTTTATTAGTATTTCTTATAGTTTCAATACATGTGTATATACTCTTAAAAATCTTTAAAGTAAAGTATATTTTTAAAAAGTACGTGACAAAGAGTAATAATTGAGCCAGACTTAAAAAAAAGTGAGCTTAATTGTCAATTTTGAGAGCAATTTTATTCTTTAGGGTTAGATTCTGCTCCAAAAATGTTAGAGTATCTATTTCGGAATTATTTCTTTAAAATTGTTCGTCTTAACTCTGGAATACTACTTACATTTTTCTTATACAACATTACTCTGCGTAAAAATTCACATATTAAAAAAATTTTTTGTGCTATTTACTATTTACGTTTATCTTACACATATATGAATTGCAGGTGTCAGAATAAATGAACTAACACTATTTTAATGTAAAAAATAAACTTTAATGTTAAACAATCTAATAAATATTATTTTAAGTTAGCTAAATTTTACTAAACAAATTGTACTAAACTCAAAAAGCACTTGAATGAAAATTCACCCAGTAGTATTTAATAATATTATATCACACACACCCGTAGGACTTTACATCATAATCTTTTTTATTCTTTTTTTTCATTATTTAGTATTTATTTTAAAAAATACTATTATTATAAAATATTTATTAGAGATCGATATTAGGTGCCTTGAAGTAAAAATACCGCATTGACAGTTACAGCAATAATCTAGATTTCTCTTGGAATCACGTGCTTCATCAAATCATATTTGCTTTTTTTGGCCAAGGTGATTTAGCAACTTTGATTTAGCTTCCGTCGAGACATCAGGGGTGTGGTAGGTGTTTACTTGAGATATATACACATAAGACTTACAAGAGAATATAAAAAAATGTGTGTAAACATTTTTTACAAATAACTCATGTCTTATCTTGTATAATGTATATTAACGCGTGCATATGCGATCGGCAGTGTCAAGGTCTAATCTCTCAGATCGATTCGATACCAATTAAATAATCCCTAAAGCAAATATGTATAATGCCAAGATATTTATCAAACGTTAACAGAAAGTTTAAAATAATTCTTTCTCAATATTTATCTCACAGTTTAAATGTGTACAGCACAGAATAAATGTAGATTGATTCCTATGTGTATTATAATATACATACATAAAACATACATATATATATATGAAAGATAATATAGAAATTTTTGGGATGACTTTTTGTTGAATTTTAACACTTATAAGAAATGCAAGTTTAACTTCAAAGTCGTCATAATTCGATCAAGAAAAATCACAAGAAAATTTTTAAAAAAGAATTTTATAGATAAAACTGTATTTTTTAATAAAAAATTTTTTATTGACCTACAGAGTGTTAAATGTACATAATTTTAAGTAATATAATATAATAAGATGATTTTGTTAATAAGATACAGAACTGTAAATAAAAAAACGCGTATTAAGATATAAACGCTTTTTTTTTTATCTTTTAATGCTCTTTTTTATCTTTTAAAATGCTTTTTTATTTTTTAAAGTATATACTTTTTATTTTTCTGTCTATGATAATTTTTCAGCGAGTTACGGTGATCCGAAAATTGCACAATTTTCGGAGCGTTTTAAAAGCGTTTCCTATTTTTTGTACACATATCTGCCTAGCTGACTCCCTTATTTAACCAAATCTTAATTTTAAAAATTGTATAATAATGCGCTATTTATGCGCTATCCATATCCGCAAACAAAAATTTTTGCGCTCATTCCGTTTAGCTAAAAAAAAATTTTTTGTGGAGGAGCTGACTGCTTACTCAACCCCCCACCACAAAAAAATTTTTTTTAGCTAAACGGAATGAGCGCAAAATTTGCATTTTTATACAATTTTTTAAATTAAAATTTGGTTAAGTGGGAGGGCCAGCTGGGCAGATGTCTCACACTCACACATACACACACACACGCGCGCGCGCGTATGATGAACGAAATATTTATCAAATTATAGATTTATTATTGTTATGATTTATTATTAGATTCATTACTCTGACTTATTACTAGTCCTAATACATAGATATATTAGGCTATTTATAATATACTGATACAGGTATGTATAGTATATATTATATATATATATATGTATATGTGTGTGTGTATGTGTATATATATATATGTATGTATATAATTGAAACTTGAGACATACGAATTGCAATATATGTAGATGCTTGCACAATTGTTTATAATATACTGTAAATAAGTTTGAGCAGTAACTAGTTAATAAGTTAAAAGTTAAAATAAGAAGTTAATAACTTTTAACTTCAAACAACACACACACAACATTTAGTTAATTTTGAACGAATTAATTTTTCACTTAATCTAATTATTTTTAAACTTTAATTTAATAACTTTGTTTTAAGATAAAATTGTTTTATCTCTCTAAATCGTAACTATTACAAATCATAAAAAAGTTTAGAAAAAGTTCAATGATTATGTGATGGACGTAATGTTCACAGCGCCCAAAGATGAATGTATAAGAAATTGACAAATTTAAAAAAAAGTCTACAATTAGTAAAGCGTTATCAGCACTTTTGCATTATTCTATCCTTGTTTTACAAGGATATTATGAATGATAAAAGAATTACGCAATAGCGCTGTTTTCCGAATGTATTATTAGGTAAATATAAAAGTCTATATATATTAGTAAAAAAAAAACTTTATTTCAAAATTTACAAATAAAATATTTAATTTATCTGAAGACCTATATTGTAATTATTTTGTTATTAAAACATTCTGATTTAATAAAAATAATGTTTTTCAAAACTAATTCAAATTAAAAAAATCAAAAATCAAATTAAATTAATTTTATAACTTAAGTTAATTCAGTCTTAACGTAACTTTAATGAGTTAGTCTTTTTATTTATGCAATTTTTAATATGACTAAATTAATTTGATAAGTCACTAACTTTATTAATTTACTTTAAAAAAAAAAAAAACGTTAACTTATCTAACCCTGACTATAAACTGTACAAACTATGCTTCATGAGCCATTTGCTCATTATATGTATATTGTAAAATTCATGTAATAAGAAATATGCATAATGTGCATAACCATTAATACATTGTATTTATAATAAGTAGTCGTTTTATGTTGGTGCAATACAAAATTAAAATGATATAGATAAATAAAATAAAATAATTCGCTCATTTAGATAGAAAATTAACAAATAATACCTTAATAATAATACCAATAATAAGTACAACAAATTAAAGGCCAGCATGAACCTGCAAACACAGATGTTTAATAATTGTGATATCGCACAAACATCTGCGTTCGTAAGTTTGTATTGACCTTTAACTCAATTTATTATATAGTTCAGAAAATCAAACCTTGACAATCAATATGCATAAGATAGGATTCATTCGTTTACACCGCAATTATTTCATTATTTTAACAGATCCACGATTTGAATCTAACAATGTAAATTTGTGAATCTTATCATATCGTGTTCATCGAATATGAATACATTCCTTTAAATTAGAAGCAAGATTTATATACCATTGTGATAATGTCAGGTCAAATTTACTGACGGAGGATATTGAATGCTAGTTATATTTCCGTGAAAATTATAATCAACATCGCAGCTATACCGCGATACCATAAGAGAAAAATGTATTTTGATATCTTACTATCCGTATCTAGATTATAGAATAAAGAAAAGATAAAATATAAAATACTCTAATTAAAAAAATTTATAAAATCTAACGATGTGACTATTATATTTCGCGTCATAGCGCGAAGATGAATATATCCGATCATAGAAACACTTTTTCTTCGACGGTTTTCGCTTCACTTGATTGTGAAGAACTACTTCTTGCTTATGGTCTAACCATTTATGTTCAACCGCTCTACGAGGAAGGCTAAGTTACGAATTTCATTAATATATATGCTAATATATACCGTATACTTTCAACGTAATGCTATAAATTCTTTGATTGATCAATTCGTAAAACTTTTTCTTCGAATTGATGAATAAAAAAAAATGCTTTAAAGCATTCATAGTGAAATTTTTACCATGTCCAATCTCTTTGGAGTTTTTCTCAGCAAAAAGATAAATGATAAAATAGCACGCTCTCGTATCCACCAAGATAAAGATAAATATTAGAATTCAATCAATACTACTTGAGTACTCATTTTTATAATAATCAACTTGTACTGATTTAATCGCTCTGGCTCTCATTAGCTTTATTTATTATTGTTTCATATTTTAAATTTTGAGAGTCTATTTGTAATTATATTGTTTCCTATATACTATATTGAAAGATTTTTTCAATAACGTCCATCGTGAAGAGTAAACAATAATCCAATCAATAATTTTAGATTGTGTTTGTGTTGTGTGTGTGTTGTTTCTCTAAATTAATATAGTATACACAGTACACGTTTCCGAAGATATTAAATCTAACAGAAGCGGACATATGCAATTGATGTTATAGATAGGAATGGGAAATTGAAACTTACAACTTAATTTGGCGCTTGCTTCCCTTTATTAATACGCTTTTGTGCACAATAAATTTATTTCAATGGCCCTGTATTCAACTTTTTTTAATTAATCTCTTCTAGCAAAATTTTTATCAAAAATAGACTTATTTCAATTTAAATTACAATAGTTACACTAAATCTTAACGGAATGCGTTAAGAATGTAAACATGTCACATTAATTCAAAGCATTATCAAAATAGTATAAAAATTTAATAACTCGTTCTCTCTCTCTCTATTATTATGCCTAAATATTTATGTAAAAATTGAGCAAATTATTAGTTTAAAAATTATTTTCTGTTTGCATTAACTCTTATGTAAAATCGCATTTTCTAATGCTTATTAATTTGTAAAGGATTCGTCATTAATTATCTGAAAAATAGGATTCCAGTGAAATGAGTTGGGTTTCACATATGTTGCAGCTTATAACATGGTGAACAAAAAATATCATAGATAATGATTCATAAAATTCAAATGGATATTTTTTAACTATGGTCAAACATGTTTTGTGAGTATAAATTTTAAACTTTTGATACATCACTCAAAAGCTATCTATTATTAAGCTTTGTGTCAGTAATGTCTTTTGTTTGCTATATTATAAGTTACATCAATTAGAAATTAATTCATTTCACCAAGACCCAATTTCCATATAATAGTGCTAAGTTCTTTGATAAGGAAGTAACGTGATAAATTAAATCATATCGTTTACATATAAACTAACAAAATTCTAATAAATATTTATGCAACATTTTATTTGGATCGATTTTCACGTTTGAAAGTTGCTTATAACAAAACGTTGTTGCTGCAACAATAAAATGCAGTCATTATGCTATATTAAGTAATTATATGCTACATTATTCGTTGTCGTTTTGACGTATTACGTAGTTTTAAGTATAATTTTGACAAACATTTTGTTGAAAAACCTAAAAAGAACCTGAACCAATACGCAATAAACATCATTCTTAAATACTTGGCGGAAAATATTCAGTTCACAGAAATTTGTTATCAAGAGCATTATTATAGATATGCAATTAATGCTATTTTTTAACGGGAAGACCAAGTCGCGAAATTCTGCGTATTGTGGGACCGCTTGTTGTGAAATAATAAGTGAAGTTATCAGAGGCCATCAACCAGTTATCGAAGGTAAACTGTTATATGTAGACGCAATGCATTTTTAAGTATTGAGGAAAATATTGTATAATATTGTATTTTCTTGATTAAACTTTATTCAAATAATAATTAAATAAAATTGCATATTTTAACATCAAAAGTAAATATTGATTTAATGAAAAATTCTAAATTTTTTAAAAACAGAGATAAAAATTAGGTTAGAATCAATAATTGAAAAAAACGGATTAAATGAAGGTAAATCCTATTAGACAATTTCGTGAAAAATTCAAGAAATTATTTCTTGAAAAGTTGCAGCACGAATAGTGTAATCAAAAATTTAATGTTAGGAAATTTTGAGAATAAATTGCGTCGCAAAGTAAAAGTAATAGACGTAAGATAATAGTAAAATAGTTATAAGATAAGATAATAATAAGTTAATTGAAAGTAAAGTTAGTCGTAAGATATCACTTGTAATGAAAAACAAAATTAGCTATTATAACTAAAGCTCTATATTAATAAAAATAGCACATTTATTTTATCTAAGTGAATTTTATCTAAGCAAGTCGACAATTGCCTCTTTCTATCGGTCTTTCCTATTGTATTTTTCTATTAACTATTTCGACTGCTATCTTGGACCTGGCAGACTTTTGTGTTATTTTTATTAATGTAAAGCTTTAATTGAAATTTCTCGGAGGACAATAAAGCATTATAATCTAATATCAAAGTTCTACGCATAATATAAAAATATATTGGAAACACAAATAAATATTAAATATTAGAAATAAAAAAAATTAGAAATTGAACGTAATACAAATGCACAATGAATTCTCTCTAAATTGTTTGGATTTTTATAAAAATTGAGCCAATTTTAAAAAAAGAATTGTTTAATTTTCGATCTTTAAAAGTGAGATTTCCTTATTTATGAAATTCACGCTAAACATTTTAAAAAATATTTATATATCCATTGTAAATTACGTTTAATCTCTATTCTTAAAATTCTTGTATTTCTATTCCTGTTATATTTATTCCAATATTTACTTTTACTTAATTTACTTTTACGTCTAATTTTTTTATTTCTAATATTTAATATTTATCACTGTTCCTAATATTTTTTCCATGGTACGCAATATACTGATACACAGTGACACAGTTGATTCAAAATTTAAAGCCTACAAAATATCATACACAGGCTAAAAATTATGTGTTTTTTGGGGTCACTCTTTAATATCTGTCGCAGCGTTTTCTGATTTTTTTTCCCATTGTTCGACTTTTCCGTTCATATAAGACGTAAACAGTCGCGTGTAATCTTGTCTGGATGAGAACGTGAAAGCGTACGACGCGTATGTATACGTGCGACTCTCTCCAACGCGACGATATATTCAACTTGTATACGCGCGCGAATTAAATTGCATGAAGGAAGCGACGGATTACGCGGGCCCGCCAATCGCTGTGTACCGTCAGGCGGGCGAATTCATCGAAGTAACGATCTAAATTTAAATGTGATGAAGAATCGCAATAATCCCGCTTATGTAAATAGAAATTTTCGCCCTTTTTCCTTAACGATGATGATCGAAATTCAAAAATTTGCGCGTGACATCAAATGTTTGTTCATTGAAATTTCACACTTTCGAATGTTATTGATTTGATTAAATTAAAAGATGCATTTCTATTTACGTGGAATTTACAAAAGGAGAAATGAAAAATATCGGTAGCACACACGTTTATCGTAGCAATAAAAATTATTAAGTTGGAGTAAACAATATTTTCCTGCGTTTATGACAAAATTAAAATCCGACTAACTAAAAAATCTAGAAAAGATAAATTAAGTAAGTATAGTCATTATTTTTCACATTTCCCTTTGTACCTTCTATCTTTATAAAACGAGTATTGTGTACAAAGAGAAGAAAAGGGTGTAAATAGTGCATCTGAGAGACGCGCGTCAGTTACAGAAAAGTGTAAACATGCCAATGTCGCGCTCCGTAGTGAGTTTCGCGCACGGGCGGATGCGCCGGTAAGGTTAAGTTTCTCCCACGGACTCCCCGGACCGAATTCCATGCAAACAGGCGTTCGGGAAGTAGGGAACTGGCGCAGGGCACGGAGAAGGTCCCGGAAGGGAATTCTCCGCTCGGCGATACTCACTTGTTTTCCCCGAATGATGACGACGAGCGCGGCACCGGCCGCGGTGAGGGCCCACGTGAGCAGGGTTCCGAGGAGCGCCTGGGTGATTGCTGTGTGATCCTTGAGCATCGCGAGCCTCCGTCACATCAGGCGGGAGAGACCAAGATCCTATACAATCGGTCGACCGTGGCGGAATGCCGTGTGTGTGCCGGCCGAATGAAACGGAGCGAGCGGGCGTAAACGAACGCGAGAGCCGAACGGCGCGGCGCGAGATCTCCCGGTCTTGCGGCACTTCAGTCCCCCGCGCTGCTTATCTCAACCACCGCGCGCACCACCGACGCACGAGGAACCACTACTACGTCACCGCTACCCGTGCCTACACTACCGCCGACGTGCGAGATGCGCGTGTGTTGCGACGATGCCATCTCTGCGTCGTCCCTGCCGTCAATCGCGACTTCCGAATATCGTAGGCGCGTGCGGGCCGCATGATATGTCGCGTATTACGTACATTGCGTACACGCACGCGTTTTCTTTACGTCATATCTAAAGCTCGTATCATACAATTTGAAGACCGTCCTGTCTTAAGTGATGTCTTAAGATACCGATACAGCCCTCTGATTGGCTTGTGACATTTTCAGACTGTACTTAAGACAATCTTAAATATAAACTCGACTATGAATACCGGCCTAAGATTAGAATAGAAAGAAAATCAATACGAAATTTAATAAACTTTATTTTGATTGGTCAATATTTAAATTTCAATTAAATCTCAGGCTACGATTCATTTCATGCTACAAGTATACTAAAGCGCTCTTTTATTGGTCAGTTAGTAGAATTCTTTCTTCTGGTTGGTCGGTCAAACGCTTCGAAACACCAAGTGGGTCGCACTGATAGAGTAAATGCTTCATTAACTTAATCAGGAGAAAGAATTTTATGAATTGACCAATCAACAAAAGAGAGCTTTGAAGTATTTGCAGCATGAAATGGATCGCATTCTCAATCTCTAGTCTAATATGGGTTTTACCGTATCATCACGTGTGTCGTATCGGTTTTAAGTGTGTTCAAAACGCCCACATCGTGTCTATGTTTGCGTAACTGATTATTGACCGTTAAACACAAATTAATGGATGCTTTCCAGCCAGAGACACAGACGATTCAGAGTGTAATATAGTAAATTATTATATCCTTGTTGTTTGTCAATATTTAATAAAAAGAAATGCTCACTGTGTCTCTAAATATTTTTCACACATCAATTTTCTCAATAAATATAATAACATTACATCAATATAATTTGTTACTCAATATAAATATAATATAAAATACGTTGTATGTAATTGGGACACATAAATGTCCAGCCGTTTGAAGTTGTATGCGTATCGAAGAATGCATAAGAAGAAATGAGAAGGAGAGAAGGATTGAAAAAGCATGAAAAGACACATGTCTAGGCACTCCATATGTCCTTGTGTATATGAATATTTCCCGTTTTTGTGATATAAGTATTATTTTGTTTTTCATGGAATTCCACGAAAGATAAGTTGTGTTGCGACGTTGTGTGTTACTTAAATACTAGGAAGCACTCCATCGCGCATCTTAACAATTAGACCTACTTGGTATGCTCTTTTTGTATCATCCGTTACAATTTCCATTTTTTTGCTTTTTATTATTTTATATCTCTTGGCTTTTGTCTTCTTTTATTCTGTTTCTATCATGCGAAATAAAAATTGGTGAACTTAATAAGAAATAAGGAAAAAAAAAAGTGATAAGAATCATGATAAAATTATGGGCGCAAAGAAGGAAAAGGCAAAAACAAGAAAGAGAAAAAGCGAAGAGCACACATTGTAGATTATAGTCTTTCCATTGAGTAAGAAATTATAACATATATATATATATATATATATATATATCATATTATTATTATTATTATATAAGTTATGATACATAATTTTACCCATTGAAGGGATAATTCGCAAAAGCAGCATCGTAAGGATGGTACATCGAGGGATAAGGCCATGCTGCTGCAGCACCAGCGCCCAAATTTTCTTTAAGATCTAGACCGGCGGCCTGTAACAACATATAAACCAATAAAAATATCTTAATATTTCAATTCTGCAAACGCCACGCTTAATTTATTATAACATATATATATATATATATATATATATATCATATTATTATTATTATTATATAAGTTATGATACATAATGATATTGATTGAAAAAAATAACTTTAATTAATAATTTATAAAATAATTTACGAACTTAATAACTAATTCGGAATCAATTTTTAATGTGTAAATTGAGTTTCAATCGACAAGTAACTTAAGGACGACTTTGATTAAACTTCGATTAATTTAATCAGCGGATAACTTGACCGGCAGAATTGTTTAAAGTCTCTAATATACAGTCCGTTGTTTTTAATCCATTTCAATACGTTATTACATAATTCTATTGATTAATTTAATAGTTTTATTCGTATTACTTAAAATAATTACTGATTAAATGAATTGGAGTTGGTCAATAAGGAGTCGCAATGCGCATGCGCGAGAGAATATGCGCGGCCAATGAACGCGTCCGCGCCTGCCGCGTTCGGCCAGTCATCGCCGCGTTCAATTAGTCGTACGATTGGCGCGACTTTCGTCTGTGTCGACGCCACGTCTCAAGGTTTCGTCTGCACCGGTTATTAACGATGTCAAGGTGCTTAGTGCTTACCTTGATTAACAATGTTCGACGGTGAAACTGCAGAACGCGAGCATTGTCGTGACGCATTTTGAGGCGCAATTTTTTTCACAACGGGACGATACTTCACGAGACTGCTGGCTGGCTATCGATCGCGAGGCCACCATCTTTCCGGCCCGGGCAGGCCCAGCCGTCCAGCAGACGACGCACGATCCATCGCACCGTTGAGCTGTGAACGTGCAAACATGGCGTCTGCAACGGTAGGTGTATACGCCGCGATTCTTCCGCGCGATCGATCGCATACTGATGCCACGTAATGTTTTTTTAGTCGTAGTGCCTAACCACGAGGTATCTGATTGTCTCGTAAAGCGAAAATAAGTGTCGTTTCATTACGGAGGGGACTGGGAGTAATAATTCTAGTCGCCGATAGTCGGTGGAAGGTCGTCACTCTGACATTCGCTTGCGCATTTCCGTACGTATTCCTAGCGTACACTGATGAAGGGTTCGTAACATGGATAATCACGCCCTTTGCGGAAGCGAATGCGGGATTTCTCGGGGTTCAGTTTCGTGTCTCGTTCTTTCTTTTTCTTATTTCACTCGAGAAATGCAGATTACAGTCTGAGCTAGTTTATCCACGTCCTAATAGATTTAGTACTGAAATATCACTCATATTATTCTTAAGTTAATTCTACTTGAGTGAAAATTCATCCATATAGTTAAGATTTGTTTACACTTTTCTAAGCCTATGTTAGAATATTATTTCTTGATGTAAAAGAATGAACTTTAAATAATCTTATTAATTTTCAAGCTGTCAAAATTTCAATAACTGAAACTGTACGATACTTAAAAAGTGCATGGGTGAAAATTCACCTACACTACCCATAATAATATTCGAAGGTTGATAAATACATGATAAATTGCATGAAGATAAATGTATGCTTGATACTCCTTTTATTGAATATGTTCCATGATCTCATTTATAGGTACCCTTACTGATGGATGACGACACGATTGCTTTTGGAGAGGAGGATGCCCAGAATTCCAACAAGTTTAAGTACAAATAATGAAGATCATATATCTTTTGAATTCGAGTAGGCCATTCTTTTGTAAGATAAAATATTGTCTTCTGTATTTTAGACACCCATATGTTACGCTGTTTCACTTGGCCTTCCGAATAGCGGCTATAATAGTTTATTTGCTTTGCGGTTTGTTTTCAAATAGTTTTATAGCAAGCTTTGTAACAGTGGTACTACTTTTATCGATGGATTTTTGGACTGTTAAAAATATTACGGGAAGATTAATGGTTGGCCTTAGATGGTGGAATTATGTGGATGACGATGGCAAAAGCCATTGGATTTTTGAATCTAAAAAGGTTCGCTTATTATATAAATTTGTATGTATATTATATTTATGTCACCATGCAATATAACGATAAAAGTCTCTAATGAGGAAGTGCCTCTTTTATATATCCTTTAGCTTAACAATGTAGCAAGGAAATCATTTGATTCTGTACTTGGAGTATGAAGCTTGTATCAGTGTTGTTGCTTTATAATTTATATCACATGTTCCATTTACAGAGATTATATTAAAATATAGCTTTCAATTAGCATATATATTTTTTTATTTGTCATGTTCCAGCAAGCATTGATTTAATTGGATTGGTTATTCAAGGTTTACCAGCTGTTATATTTTTATATGCCCTTGGCACTTTCTAAAACTACATATATATTATTCAGATTAAAAGTAGGCAGTTATCTAAATTTATGTTCCATTCCAGCTGCTCATTATTGTGGTTATTTATAAAATATGTAGCTTGAATGATTTAGATTATTTAAATGTCATTTTCTTGTACATGTGTAAGTCCAATGTCTATTATGTGCCCTGTGTTTCAGGGTGCACAACAGAACCGCATTAATGCTGCCGAGGCGCGAATCTTTTGGTTAGCCCTGATTTTATGCCCATTTTTTTGGTCAATGTTATTCATTGCAGCATTATTTGGTTTGAAATTCAAATGGCTTCTGCTCGTTTGCATTGCCATAGTTTTAAACGGTGCAAATCTGTATGGCTATATCAAATGTAAAATGGGAAATGATCAAAATATTTCAACTGCCACAAGTGATTTCTTCAGAAAACAAGTGCTTCAAAACGTATATTTTTACGAAATATATATACCACAAATAATATATTTTTCTTTTATATACTCAGATATCATTCTTATTTAAATTTATTTTACCACAGGTTACATCAATGATGAACAGGAGTCCTCCAACGAATAATTCCAATCAACGAACTAATGTTATATAAATTATCAAACATTAATGTGTGCGTGTGTCATTTAAAATTTATATTCATGATAATAATTTAATATTTGCAAATGTTTGTATATACAAGTAATGTTAGACAGTATCTTTTAAGTATTATATGTACCATATAATAAATCGTTATCAATCTTCAGGTGCTACATTATTATTATTATTATTACTTGATGAGATGCTTGTTTATTTGTTATCTAGTCTGTTGTGGAAAGGTTAAAACGAATATTGATATTAAAAAAAAAGGAAACATCTTTTATATGTTAGTACTAGTTTATTAATGCCGCAAGGCAATACATAATGTACACGGTATTTTTTTTTTCTCGTCAACAGACTCTTCCTATTACACAATATTTATTTTGTATAGTTGTTAATTAGTAACATTGCATTTATCATTGTTTTTTACTTCAGCCTGTTGTATTCTTTCTGGCAAGAAAGTATCACAAAATAATTTCCCATTCTTTCAACGATATTTAGTATTTGACTTATTCTTTGCATTTAAATTCATATTCTTCTTCGGATCTGCGACCGCAGTCACTTTACTGATTCATCTACAGATGAATTTGAGGCGATCTTACACACAATAACAAACTCGCTATATTGCACGGAGCTATAGTAGCCGATTGTATTTTATTATATTATCAAAACTGCTCCGAAAACACGCGCGAGTCGTAAGTTTTTAAGAAGAAGAATACAACAAACCACATATCGTTTTGCTATACACTTTAGATCATTAAAAAATTATAAAGACTAAGGGTTACTGTACTAAAATACAACATACACGAAAGTTTCAGGGAATGATACAAAAAACTTAGTGTAACATTATAATTATGTTATAATATAAATGTATGAATATTTTGTGGACTTCCTTGTAGCAGTAAATTTTAGTGAGTATAGATTAATGATATATATATCAACTTATAACCTAGTAGTATATTTATACAATAATTTAATTTTGTTTTTGATAACAAATTTTAGCTCGGGACTTTAAACGTAAAGCCATTAAGAAAGTTACCAAAGTACATATGTTGATAATAATTACATTGAAATGTAATCACATAAATTTATAACTTATAAGTTTCAAATTTCATAAATTTCTCACGAAAGTTCTGCCAAGTTTAATGCTATTAAAACTTAATACGCTTTACAGTATTCTCAGAAGAATGTTTAATGGGATGAAACGCTTAATGATTTGTTACAGATGAATATACTTATCATAATGATTTGAAAGTTATTCTTAGCAAAAGTCTTTTTCTCTTTTTAAGAACATTATAATAAAAACCACAGTGTGTACAGGGCGTTTGACTTTTAAAGTTTAAGAGCTATTAGTTTTCTTGAGAGAAATGTTCCCATATCAAGAACTACTTTACCAAAATTAGTAGTTAAAATAATTTAACTTTGTAAACTTTGATGAACGATTAATTATACACTAATGAGAAAAAATATTTCAATACGAAAATAAATTAATGTTATTTACAGATGAAAATTGTTCAAATATCCATTTTTATAGCTTAATATCTTAAAACATGTTGTTTTCAATTTTGTGTTTAACATTTTCAATCGTTTGTAAGAAAGCTAATAAACGTTATTCAGTCATACACCATGTATAACATTCCATTAACAATATCTTAAAAAGTGTGAGTCTTTAAATACCAATTATAATTTTTGAAATTATGCACACAAAGAAATAAAAATATTACAAAATCATTTTCTGCCATTCAAAGCTATCAAAAATCCTAATTTAATTCGCTATTCGTAATTTAATTTGCTTGAAAATGTTTAGTAGAAGAACATTATATAAAGAAATTTTGCTAAAGCAATGTTTCTGATAAAAATTAAAATTATAAGAAAAGTAATTATAAAAATATTGTATAAATATATATTTTCTTTAAAATAAAATGCTGCATGTTAAATAGTTGCTTATGATTACATTCTGAAGGCCAAATAGTAAGTCGTAATAAAGGATCTGCTGCCACATTGTAGAAATACTTAACATGATAACTTAAAATGTGCTGTTAATTTAAAGTATTACTTATGTAATGAACTTTGACGTAAGGCAAATTCGTATAGAATTATTTTTACAACTAGCATTATCATTACATATTATTATTACAAGTAGTATTATAATTATTACCATTACATTATAAATTATGAAAAATGCCATGGTTGTAAATGGTTTAACAGGCAGTGAAAAATTTGATGTATTATATAACTACGTATATTTTAATTATATTAATAAAATATTTTAAGTACTTTTTCAAGCACAAAGAATTTATCATAGTAAATATTATATAATGGCCCTCAGTTTGTTAAAAAAAAATATCACATTAAAGCGAATAAGTAATTTTTTTGATAATCCAATCTGTAAAGAAACACTGCTTGAAAGCCATTGTAGAAGTACATTTGTTAAAACAATGTGATAAATACATTTAAAATATTCTACGTAAAAAAAGTATTTAAACAAATTTAAAATTGGAAATAACAGATATCGAGAAAATTACAAGTGGATACAACGTACTAAGTAGGATACACATTTTTTGTGTTAAAACTTAACACGGTACTCTGGAAAATGCCGATATCTTTTTAAACATCTTCATGTCCTTATGCACACTTGTATCTCTTATGATATTTATATATATATATATATATATATATCTATGTATATATTACTTATCATTTTATATGTATATATATATATATTTATATATTTATATAATGTTGCTAATGACAGACGGTGAATTTATGTACATTTAGTCACAATTCCTGACCCTCGAACCATAATAACTAATGGTAAAAGGAGTATTCGAGCAAAATCGTATAAAATTGTGAAATAGCATTCCGTGTAATATTATTTGTGTCGTTTCAACTTTAATTAAGAGTATTTCGTAATAAATGTAGAATCGTTATAGCCAAAAAAATGCCAAAAACCCCAAAGAAGATTTATGATCAATAAATTACTTTATTTAGATGATGTTATGTTCGCTATTATATAGAATATATACTTTTTTAAAAATTATTCTAAAATGTTAGCTACAAGATATTTACTATACCGAACAGTATTGTATAGGTTTTGAAGATGTAATCGAGCGATTATTGTCCTCATAAACTGGAGATCTTGCAACTTTAAATTGCAATACATTCATCCGAAGTCGTTATTACTATACAAAATGGATAAAATGTCACGATAAAAGTGATTAATTGGCGTTTTTATAAAATCATCTATAATTCAATAGAATTATTGGTTACATTCATTAATATATTAATTAAATATTTATTAGCGATAAAATTAAAGTCTTTTAATTAAATATGTCTATTTTAATTAAATTATAATTGATTACTAAGAAAAAACATGTGATTATATAAAATTAAGGTAATTAATGTGTTTATTTTGATCAAATCAATTGATTACTTAAGAAAAAAATATTCGATTGTATTATTCCTTGATACAACCAATAATTCTGTAGTTATCAAAAATTTTATAAAATTACCGAATTAAATATTTTTATCGTAACAAATATATCATGTAGCGATGTCTTCATTATGTGTTCTTGGCATTGATCTGGCATTTGAAAAAGAAAAACTTTATATTATACAATACAAATGTCGATGATTTAATACATAGTGCAATTTAATACATAGTATAATACTCAGCGTAAATTTAATTTTAATAAGATACTTGTAAGCTAAAAAAACATTTAACTGATAATTAAATTTGTAATTATCCATTTAAATATATTCGAGAGGCAATTAGATATATTCGAGGTAGAAGCTATGTTGGAACTTTGTACATAAGGGTATCGAGGGTTCGGGAGAACAGTATTACGAATTCAACATACAGTGCTTCTATTTAAATTAGTTTTTCCTTCTTTTACAGAAACATGCGCAAATTTACTTGCGCACCTTTCATTGAATAGGCACCGTTTCCTTTCATCCTTCTTTCACTCGGGTCCTTCTTTCATTCTCATTTCCCTAATGGCGTCACTTAATCTATCCTTAAAACAATTTCTCATAATCTATCTAACATTATCATAATGAGAAGATCCCTACTGTTCATAGTGAGTACAGCATTAATAATTGTCAATTTGGCAGTATGGCAATTTTTTGTTTCTTGTGAGCGGAAATTTTCATCTCTCTCTTTCTTTATTTTATTGTATCTAAAGAAAGTTACTTCACTGCTTTTTCGATCCATTTTTCTTTCTACATTTAGTAAGTACTCGTGGAATATGCCACGTAAAGTAAGTTCTTGATTTTTACAATGTGCGTTTCGCACATACAATTGATCGTGCATTTCGATACTCTGTTTCTCTCACAAACATGAATGTCGATATCGAGATCATCTCGTTCCTCTATGTAATTCGTTATTGAAGGAAGCACTCTTATCCTCAATAAATAGGAAAGATTTTGATCTTCATTCTGTCTCAGTTTGTAAGAGATACTATGCACAGAAGATGCACTATGTTTCGAGTAGGAGAGAGAGATATGGTCGATATCTTCAGTCTATCTTAAAATTAGATCTAGACCTTAAAAAATGCTTTTGCGAATGATTGACTTAATAATGAGATATGTTCCAATTCACTAATTCGCGAATATGATCCTACGCGATGACGGTATATAATTTTGATTATATCATCATACTTGGCTGATTGATTTTTTGACGTAAATGCTTGGAAATTAAGAAGCATAAAAAGAGAATGTATCTACGTGACATCATACAACATGATAGCCTGTGTAATCATGTGTATTGTACGTATTTCTAAACGGCAGTTTTTAACTCGCGTCATCGCAAGGGAACTTTCAAATCTAATTTCTAAAAAGAGATTAGACTAAACCGAGTGCTTTTCAGCACGATTTCGCGCATTTGCTATATCAGAAGTGAAAATTTCCGGCGCATTTGCTGCAACACCATTGACTAAACATTTTATCTCTATATTAACTGCCCACGACACTAGTAATCGCGTTACTACTGTATTTGTCCTTGGAAGGTACGAGTATGTCATACGACTTTATTGTACTAGACACGTCGTATTTTTGCTCTCTCGATATCTCTCTCGCCTCTTTGCCGGTCTCGTTTATCCCTCGACAGATCCCTCTGCTCGCGAGTGTCGGCTTGTCAGTTGGCGTAATGATCGAAGGAGCCTAAATATTCCAAACTGGCCCGATAGCAGAACTGATATTGATCCTGTGGCAAGAATATTGCAAATGATATCACGATTACATATACATAAACATATTATACTTGCAAAGCATTGAAATTAGAATTTACAAACCTCAGTTTGAACCATAGCTGGACGTTGCGTGCGTAATATTCTCACAGTCTGGAATATGTCGACCACACCTTCGTACTGCATTCGCTCCAAAACGATGCTAAGTGTTATAAAGACACCTGTTCTTCCTACACCGGCGCTACAATGTACGGTGATCGGTCCGTCTTGACCAAATTGTTCCTTCGTTTTGTGCACCTGTCCAATAAAGTCGATGAAACCGTCGCCGGATTTCGGCACACCCTGTTCCGGCCAGTCGATGAACTGGAATTGCCTGACTGTGCGACTCGCCCCGTCGCGCGCATCCGTCACCTTGAACTCTCGTAAAATATACTGCGGCATATTGTACTCTGCGATCGGATCCACGACAAAGCATTGATAACGAATAGATCGATCGGACGGCCAATACTGATGGCATTTCTCTCTGCCCATTTCTTTCAGTTTTGTCAACATAACGACGATTGTAGAATTATGCTCCCAAAGCATACGCCAAAAATCGTCAGTAGTGTCGCATAGAGGACCTTGCGTAGCTATGTAGGCACCCCGATAGCGATATCCATCAATCAGACTCGCATTTATGTAATCAGATCCCTCGATATTACGCTGCGGTTGTAGGCATACTCTGGTGCACTCATAAGGCAAAATGTGGACCAGGCGGTTTTTATGTTTGTTACACGGTAAATTCGCGGATATAAATCTAGTTGAGTCAGCCTTGATGTTGGAAAGCTTCTTGAATTCCAATTCCATTCCAGTTATATTATCGATCTCCGGTTGCATGAGCTTCTGAATGTGAGAATGCAGATTTCTGGCCGGTACTTCCGTATTGCCGCAAATCACGGCTTCTAACAAAGCGTCATGAATGAAGATGTATTGATCTTCTGTCTGTACCATGTAATTCCTTTGAGCACGTAGACACGTGACGTGACCATAAATGTCGATCATCTTCTCGTGTTTGATCCTTTCCAACATCGAGTCTATAACGATGAAACAGCCAGTTCTTCCTACCCCCGCGCTACAATGTACCACCAATGGTCCACTATCGGGTACATTGAGGGATCTGACTCTGCGCAGGAATTGCAAGAACGGTGCAGGGTGTTCTGGTACGCCATGATCGGGCCATGCTGTGAATTGCAGCTGCTTTATCTCTCGTCGTTCGGAATAGCCCGCTCGACAAACCTGGAATGTACGAATACAGTAAGTCGCCAGTTCTTGAATATCGCTGATGGTCACGGTCATCTGTCCATAAGTCTCCGATCCCCTGGTAGGCCAATATTGATCGCATTTTATCCTTGTTCTCTCTTCCAACTTTGTCATCATCACGATCGTGCTGGTACGTAATTCCCAACACATACGCCAAAAGTCCCCGAATGTTTCTTGCAATGGTCCTTGGGTAGCCACGTATGCATTCTGTTTTCTATAACCGTCGCAGTAATTGGCGTTGATGTAATCGGAGCCTGGCATACCGTCAACCGTTTGAAGAATAACTCGCGAGTGATCGTATGCAATTACATTGGCGTAACGATTCTTCGATGCATTGATTTCCATATTGGAATGGTCCCACGTGAATTGTTGGCCAGGTTCTATCGACTCGTATTCTTGACTGAACTTCAGATTGTCATTCGCTTTCAGGCGTTCAATGTGATTGCCTAGTTCGCTAATAGGAATCGGTGGGTGTGAGATCATGCCAGGTGTTTGGAAATTTAATCGTCGCATTTCCACCGGGTCTGACGGTGCATGATTGGAACTTATATCTGCTGCCATGAGTGGTCGTGTAACGGCTGCTTGATCCGGCGCTTTACATGGCTGTCTTCGTCTGAAATAATTAAAAGATAGATTTGATGTGCGTTCAATTTTTTTTATAAACTTTATTTTATTTATTTTTTACTAAAAAAAATGCAACTTACTTTTTAATGACGAATAGAAGCACAAGGCAAACGCTAACCATCAATGCCGCAATTATAGGACCAACTACCCATACCATCCCTGGTTCTTGACCACTAGTTTTTACAGAAACTTCCGGATTTCCGTCCGAAGGCGTGTTGGGATTCGGCCGACGTGGTGGCTCGCCAGGAGGTACTTCCCTCATGTCCAGAGATAAATATTCAGAAAACGGTGACGACGTGTATAAATGCTGAAATGAATATTTTTTCATAATTGCTAACTTATATTCACAAGTCGCTTGTATAAGAGTTACTCGAGTCATTTCTTGTAACTTACCTTTCGCGGAGTATCGACTACGGCCCGTACGAATATCCTGTATCTCTTATTTTTAGTGAGCTTTCGGTTTTCGTATCCCTCATATATGTCTCCGCTGCCTAAATGGAACGTATATGGAATGTCTCTATGTGGGAACTTAGCTGCGATATAGGGTGCGTTTTCTCTTTCCTGCTTAGCACCTTTTCCGCTGATCATATCCTCCGTCAATTCATCCGGCTGTTTATCGACCGTACTTTTGTCCTCGGGTACAACGATGAGATAATAATGCGAGATTGGACCATATTCCTCAGAAGCTTGCGGCAAAATAACTTGAATCTCCTCGCCGTTAACCACACCATAGAAATCCGGTTTTACCATTGGCTTGGGCGCAGCCATCTGTGTAGTGACTGTAATTTTCGCCGGCGGTCTGTATTGACCGTCGCGCGGTACTGCGCTCACGTTGACGTTATAAGTGGTAAACGGTTGTAGCTCATTTATCGTTGTACTCGTAATTTGGGGTTCCAATAGAATCTGCCTGCGGGGCACGAGTTGCGTCTGCGTTATACCTTGAGAATCTACGAACTCTTTAACAGCATCAAATGAAACTTTGTACTTTAGTGGAGTCAGTCTTATGGGCGGAGTCCAAGAAAGAGACATCGAATGCGTCGACGAATCCGGCGCTCTGAGATTCAACGGTACGTCTTCTGGCTTCACCTTTACTGTGACTTTCTCGCTAAGTCTTCCAAGACCAGTCTTGTAACGCGCCGCTACTGTTATAGCATACTGCGTGAACTTTTCCAGATTGATGAGATCCGCCGATTCCGTCAGACCGACGATCTTCTGTTTCCATTCATCGAGATCTTCCACGGCGGTCGTTGTGTAGAAAATCTGATAACCGACGATCTTTCCTCTGTTGGGTACTGGTTCCCACCATACCTCCACGCTAGAATCCGATGTGGCTACGGCTCTTACAGACATTGGAGCTCGGCCGATGTCCTTTTCTGTCATTATCGTGATTTTCTCAGAGTACGGACCGCTGCCTTGCGATGTGTGCGCTCGGACATGAAAGACGTATTCAGTGTTCTCCTCTAGGTTCGTGAATACCGCTCTCGTCTTGGTCGTGTTCCTATCTATAGTGGTAGAGTGATCGTTTTTCTTGTTGAACTGTACGTCGTATCCGATTATTTGTCCGTTTCTATGCTGTCGAAGCGGTTTGTCCCAGGTCACGCACACAGTATCGGGAGTTTGAAAGAAATACGACAGGTTTGTCGGTGGTCCGGTTGGTTCGCCTTCCGGACTAAACCAGTACCGCACGGTCTCTTGGCCAAAACCGATGTCATTTTTGCCCGCTACTCTGAACTCGTAATCAACACCTTGTTCTCCTACAGATTTATTATTTGAACACAAATAAGTATTAAATTAAACGAATTATAAGTAATTTAAAAATTATCCAGAGCGATTATGATTATTATCGTAATAAGCATAAGGATTAAACCGTACAATCCCCAGTGCACTTTATTATGAGCTGCTAGGTAAAATATCGGTTCATAATTCAAAATATTTACATTTCAATTTTACACTTATTGTTAATTGAATTCAATGTACAATGTACACTAATTTAATGTGCATCACTACAGTGGTGCGCACTAGTGCGTTAATCGAATTCGCTATTAGTTTACTTTAGTTGATTAATATTGTAGTAATCTTTACCTAATTCATTCAAGATAATAAAAATCACATTTTTTGAAAATCATATTTTTTGAGTTGTGTCATTTTCGAAGTAAAGAGACGACATTATTACATATAGCACAAAATATAACAATGGTACATGTTAATTTTTCTCACCAAGATCTGTGATTTTGTACGTATGCTGACGTGTGTCCTCGATAAATTCCTCTTTGAGCGTTTGATTCTTTATACCGTATCGAATACGGTATCCTAGCAGATTACCGTAGGTTTGAGAAGGCTGGCTCCATTCAAGTTCCAAAACATCGGGGCCTCTACTCAGGACTCTGAGAAAATAATGTGCATAGAAATCGAGTCGTTGAAATGACAATACGATATTTCATTGTTTTAAATAAGCATTTCTTACTTTACGTTGACCTGTGGTCTATTTGGTACACCACCCGGGGTCCTAACGTGTATCGGTACTGAGCGGTCCCCGTCTCCTTTTCTCGTCAACGCCGCCACCTGTACCGAGTATCTCGTGTCCGGTTGCAGTCCGGTGATGTTCACTTCTAGCACGCCTTCGTGCACGTCTCGACGTATCGGTTCGTTCAGTAGATCTTTCCCCTGAGAAACAATTATATTATGCTTACACTGCAAGTACTCTTCCGTATCTATCTACATACTTGTCGTTGCTTTTACTTAAGTTTTGTTCAAGATAGATATCGTTAACAAATACACGAATAGTCTCACACTATTGTTACACTATTAATTTGTGTGTTGTGTGTGTTCTCAAATATTAATTTATTATATTAACCTGCGAATAACAACGTGAGGTAATTTTTTGCATCCCAGCAGCAAGAGAAACAATAAAATTCAACTATCAGAACTACCCCTCATCCGTTTAAATAGATTTTGAATTTGTTATAAAGTATAAAAAAATATTATTACTACTTTAGTTTACACTTAACTGAAGACTCAGAAATCGAAATCTTTGTTCTTTAACAATCCTTCGAAAATAAAAAATAAATTTTTTCATTTTATATATATTGTATATATAAAATGAATATCTTTGAAATTATATGTAAAAAATTTTTTAGACTAAAATTGTATATTTTTAATAAATGTGAAATCTTTTTTTATTTTGCTCTCATCCCCAGAGGTTATTTTGATCACCAAATCTTGAAATAAGGCAAAAAATATAAATCTATCTAATTTTTTAAAAACATATTTTATATATATATTACAAAAAGTCTATTAAAATTGATATGGCGCAGTTTCGACAGCCTTCTTATCAGTCACAATAGATTTCTTTACTGATTAGAAAACATATACCTATTTTTTAGTTTTTCTTCTTTTGTTTTAAAAAATATTGAATAAATCTATATAATAATTTCCAATGCTAAAATAAACTAGAGAATAATAAATAATATTCAATATATAATTAATAATAGTAACTTTTAATTGTTGTAAAAATCATTCTTGGCGATCGTTTGCGTATAATAAAAAATTAAGTAATTATTCTCAAATTAAACACATACCATATTTTATAAAAAAAAGTTTAGATAATTTATTGAGATTATTTTGTGGAATGGATGTTCTGTTTTGTAATAAAGCAAGAAATAGATAAAATTAAAAGGACTACAGATATTTTAATATTATCAGACTATTTGATTCATATTTATAATATTTCTCTCCGTAAATTTTTTTCATTATGAAATATTCTGTATGTATTTGTTTTAAAAACCTTAGTATCATAATTTAATATGTTATTTAAGAAGTATGTCTTATTAATACTTAAACAAGGATAAAAGGACTTGCGATAATATTACACGTGAATAGAGAGATAGTGAAGATAAAGGGTCTTATCAGTAAGTTTCGCGTAAGAACCCAAAACTTCTAACGCCACACTATTGATCGTACAGCAGCCACAAACTGACCTCTTCCCTCACTTCTTGCACGTGTATGTGATATCCCCGTATGACGCCGTTCTGCTCTTTTGTTTTCGGTGGCTTCCACTCGACGTGTATCGTCGTCGAGTTGATCGGCGTGACTTTGACGTCCTGAGGATCCCCCGGCACTGTAACGCAATCCATAATTAATTCGTGCACTTTACTCTCGTCCAATATCACACTCACAGACACACGCCCATGTACACGCACAGACTTACGCGGACAGGAGATAATAAATAACGGATTTACTAAATCTGAAATAATAAATAAAATCTTTTTGTGAAATTAAAGAGAAACACGATCGAAAGAAAAGAAAGAAAAGAAATCAAATGGTATGTAAGTCACAGTCTGTCTTGTCTCTGCCGGAAGATTATTACGTCATTATTTACATTCTAGAAGCCAAAGAACAATGTGAGAAGCAATAAGCAATAATATGTCGGTAGCGGCACAAATTATTATACTTTTGTCGTACGATAAAATGTATTTAAGGGAAGAAAAGCGAGAAGTATAATCAGTCTTTATACAATGTAAAAACATTTTCTCTACATTTCGCGACCGTCCATTCGTCGTCCAATTCGTCGCTATAAACGAGAAAAAAAAAGTGGATAACAGCTAGAACGAGGTAGCAGTAAGATATAATCGAAAAAAGAAACGAAAGTACCAGCGATTGCGAGCGGTTGCAGAGAGAAATCATAAGTAACATAAAGTCGCGAACGAAAGAGAGATGGTAAGATAAAAAGAAGAACAAGAAGACGAAGAAAATAGTGGAGAAGGTAATTACATGCCGCCAATCACACACGGACAAAACGACGTACAAACAATATTACGAGGCACGTTGTACCCCATGCTCTACGCCCCTGATACGATTACAATCCTCCATTTGAATACCAATAATGCTTTTTTCTCTTTTTTTTTTTTATTTCTCTTTTCGTCAAGTTCTTTTCTTTTTTCTTTAAATCCGCGCGCATTCAGTTCGACTTTGCATATACAAGCGCGCGTATATAGACACGTCATACGGAAAGGTACGCGGTAACGTTGGACACGATACATAGCAGCAATATTGGAGAGTCCATGACTTGAGAGACTAAGTAGATAGTTAGTTGCACGCGAGTTTTCGCGAAGGGGTTGCGAGGGCAACGAGTACGCTCGCCGAGGGACGAAAGTTACTGGTAGCGATGACGACGCGGGATCTTGCTCCTCGAATGAATGCGAGGCAGAGTGGCGGTAAATATACAGACATTGCTTATTTACGTTTATTTACAACCACGGCCACCGCACACAACTGTCGAAGTTAGAAAGTCGAGATTACCACACGGTGTACTAGTCGCGTTAAAAACTCCATGACTTTTAAAGCCCGCATAGATGATCAATATTATTGAACAATATTCGATATCGCACAATCAATAATCTAAAGGCTATATTGAGTTTCCAGACAGTTTTGAATTGTTTAAAGAGGGCATCAATAGTTGTACAAAACAATCCTGTACAGTACACTCTGTATATATTTTGGAGTAAAATCTCATTCCAAAAGAGTGAAAATACTATTGAATGAAAAAGAATGAAAATATTTGTACTCTTGAATAAGAACGGTAGATTTTTTTCACTATTCTTTTTTTTTTTAAGTAAGATTTCATTTTTCTCAGAATGAGATTCACTCCAAAGGAATAAAATCTCATTCCTTTAAAAGAAGTGAGTACAGAATTTTCTAGCAACATTGATGCGACGTTGTAATGTTACTGTAACATTGATGGAATGTTGCAACGTTGCTGCAATATTGCTGAAACGTATGGAATTGTATAACAATAATATTGAGCGTCAGGGGGCCAATTTACGTCGCGATGCCAGGACGTCGCGTCGATGTTCCACGAGACGAGATAACTTCCATGGACGGTCCAGTATTTGTCGTATTCACTAAACGGCTAATTGGCGCATTGTGAGAGAGAAATGGGAAACGTAAACGTGGCGAGAAAAATAAAAATCCAGATAAAAAAAAATCAGCACTGCCTAATACCTACTTCCGTACGATAGTAACAGTAACAGCAGCTCTACGGCGGAGGGATTCGCAAAAAACGAAACTTGCGCCGCAACGAAAGTACATACAGAAAATTCCGACGCAGAAACTGAATCGTCGTAGTGCGAATTTGATGAGAAGCAATTGGTAGATCGCGTGCTCGCTCTGCTTCTAGCTCTCGCATGTATACACAGTCAAGTAAGATCAAGATCACACTTACAACTTCGCTATGTAGCGCAAAAAACAAGGGTAGCGAGCGCGCGCAGTCGCAGCGTTATAATGTATGTAATATATATATGTTCCTTAAGATTATATTATAATATATTCATTGGCTGCAGCAAAAAAAAATAAGGAAAGACAAAATAACTGTAGGACGACACTTTGAGATTGAACTCTCTTGACAGACAACGAAATGAGAGTGTTATACATATGCAAAAAACGATGACAAAAAGGAAAAATTAAATAAAAACAGACGGTATAGAAAAATGTCATGGCACAACTCGAGACGAGCTAAGGGATACTCACTTTTTTCAGCTGCGCCCCAAAAGTCGCCAAAAAAGTGGGAAAAAAAACTCGTAAAAATTCGTGTCAACTTCGCACGTACATTGAAAATAGAATTATAGTGTAATTTAATTAATTTTTAAGGCATATCAATGGGTAGCATACTACTGATTATCATCAAAATTGACCCTCTCTATATAATAACTATATTCTCGATTTTACGACAAAAAAAATATATATATAGACAGAGATCTCGTTATCCTTATATCTTCTCGAAACAGACACGCGTTCGCATTCGCTCAATTTGGCTCTTTCGCACCGACCTCATGCGCTCGATTGACAATCACACTGCTTATTTCGCAACTGCTAACGAATGTCGATGGCAACAAGATTCATGATTCCAATCGATCGTTACATAGACCAAAAAAAAAAATGAATGATCGCTTGGCCCTCAGTTGCAGTTGGTCGCAGAGAGGCGGGAGACGTGAGAATATTTTTTTTTGGCATGCGCAATCACTACTCCAAATATGAAATAACTAAAGGCTCAATGTGTTCACCTGCCTCGTGTCGGGGGCGGGACACAAAAGAGCCGAATTTCTCACGTGTTTCTTGAAATTTGCCCGAAATCACAGGTGACAATAATATCTCAGAGCGTCGGAATTTCGAATCCTCCCCCTTCCTTCTTCCCCCGACACGAGACATCAAAGGGAAGACCTATGATAAAATGCCTACGAAAAGAAAGCTATAGATAGGAGAAACCATAAGAAAGAATAAGGTGGACGGTTTCTAGGATTGTATCAAACGAGTGAAAAGGTTTCGTCGGTTATCACTACGGTATTTTAGAGAAATGGGCAGTCATGAGAAAAACTCGCGATTTCTTTCGTGATATTTTTACGATGTAGTCAAAAAATTCACGATATAAGATCGGGATACATGTCGTTGGGGTGGAGTGTCTTCTGAGGAAAAATTGTTTCACTTTCTTTTTTTTTTTTTGCAACTCCAAAAAGTCACCCGCAAAAAACAGCAGCTCGATCAAAAAATGTGTCGCTTCAGCAAAGGGGAGACAGGGTAAATTGGAGAAAGAGAAAGCGAGAGAGAAACCGGGAGAAAGAAATAGAGAGAAAGAGAGAGAGGTAGACAGGAAGACCACTCTCCCATTTAGGATATACCATAAAAAGTACTCCGCTATTCGTCTCCCCTTCTCATCTCTCTTTTTTTTTTCTTCTTTTTCTCTCTTCTTTCTCTTTCTCTCAATGTCAACATCCACCCGCGCATTCATCCACGCAAAAATCACAAAATACCGCGTAAAACGCGCGCGTAAATACGTTTCGACAGCCGTTGCCGAGATGCGGTGGTAGAGGTAGCCGTTTATTTGATTAACGAATCGTGCTCGCGTACCTGTCGATGATCGAGTGTGATCGAAACTGTCGATGACATCTAAAATGTCTAATTCAAATTGGCGGAACTAGCTGGATCGAGCTAAAGGAAACGAACTGTTATAAATCATGCGTTTTATTGGGACATAACAATAATATAGTTTACGTGAGTAAAAAATTGGAGGAAACAATCAGGAACAATTAAACGGGCAGCCGAAGCTCTTAAGACTTTAAACATTACGCCTACAAAAAGAGCGTTGCTTCAACCGCTGATTAGAAATTCAGAGATATAAAAGGAAATAAATCACATTTACATATACAATGTAAAATTATATACCTTCTCTAGATATACCCATGTAAAAAAAACGTGTGCGTGTTTCTCGAGATAAAAAGTAGAATATATAGAAAAAGATGCTATATATATATGGCATTTAAAACAGAATATTTCGTACATATCGAATATCTGAATAATAGAGTACTATATGTTTCACTTATAGAGACACAGAAGTTAAAAACGGATCAGAGTCTCGCATGCAGAGAGCGAAGATATATACGTAATGTAGAAAATGACCGTCGAGTGATTACGTATGAAAATTAATGGGACCTGATGCTCGCAGTCTACGTATGTCCAGAATTTCCGTTTCCGTCCGGTCAGGCAGCATACGGTAAGTTTCTTTCTTTTTTATGGACAGAGAGCGTACTTCATCCACGCCGGATACTTTACGCACGAGCAGAAGTTGAGAGTTCCACTTTGGAGCGTGCGCTTCACATTTCCATTTCTTGTGCGTGCTATACTTCAAAAAAAAAAAAAAAAAAAAAAAAAGAGATGCTCTTTCCCGTTGACGCGAATATTAAAACTCATCGATCGTTTCCGGCGGAGGCGAAGTCGACGTTGAAAATGATCTACTCGTCGAATCCAGGAAAATTGTGACTGATGAACATGTATAAATAAGACTATAACTAGAAATAGATCTGATGAATATTGGTATTCAAATGTTTTCCAAGAAAACGCTTCGCGAACGTTTCTTTTTTTTCTCTTTCTCGATACAAATTATCCGACTCTGTTCTTCGTCGGGAACGTTTGGGCGCAGAGAAAAATATCGCGCGAACTCTCTCGATTTTTTTTTTATTGTATACCGTTTTCCTTTGTCGCTGATCACTTCCCTGATTTTTTTTTTTTTTTCATTACTTTTCGCGTACGCTTTCTTACGCGTGTCGTCCTTCTTCCATCCGGTATCCTTTTACACAATCACTCACGCATTCACGCGCGCACCTTCCTGTCGCGGCCTCGAAAAAATGTAACGCGAATCAATAATAATCTATTGTAATTTTCTATCGTGATATTATACATGATATCGGTTATGAATTTCTGCTATCCTTGCGAAATTTTCGATAAAAACATTAAAAACACCACATCCGCCTTAACCGATCTTTAAAATAATTTCACATTTCCTTTAGAGAAACTTTTAACAATCGGTTTATGCGGATCATCTGTTTGCTCGCTGATTTCACAGATTAATAGCCGATATAATATAATTTCACGAATATTATTAAATCGCACTTTTCTCGCAGCAAAAACGAACCACGTCGTTCGCAATAACAATCCATCCATCGTTACCATTTCGGTTATTATTATGGCTTTTGCACCGCACCATTTCGAGACCGCCTCAGGAAGGAGCTTCAGGTTGCACGACAGTCGACAGTGGGGGTGCTTTTCGAGGGTGCTTTCAGTGCTGGTGCTCGGCGGCACGATATTGCATCGTCTATAACAATATTTATTCGGACGTGTATAGCCGCTGCTGTGCACGGTGCTCTCTCACGCAGCATGTGAGCGTTAACGCTTCTACGTATACGCATATCCAAATCGCACACGCCCGCGCACGTGTCCTACGTGAATGCTACGTGCTATCTCGCAGCCGAATTATTTGTGAAAGCGGGTGCTTGTGCTCTTGAGAATCGGTGCACAAGGAGCAAAGATACAAGACATACAGCCGGTATTCATTATCCGTTCTTATTTTAAGATTGTCTTAAAGTAACGTCTCTCGATGCTGTACTACAACCCAATGTGGTTGTAGTATTCGTCAAACATTCTTTATTACAAGAACATCTTGAATAACGTCTTTTAAGATAACGACTCTTTGCGATTGATTTACGGTATCTTAAGACTAGATTTAAGGCAGTCTTATGGGTGTTCTACAATAAGCCGTTACCTAAGCTTTTTAAGTCTTGACCAATTATAGTCGATTCTTCTCACATTCGATTATGACTGGTAATTTCTTACGGTTTATTGTAGAATGTGAGTTAAATATAAGAATAAACAATGATTATCGACCTGTGATTGGTTTATGACATTTCGGCCGGTATTCATAGTCTGTTCTTACTTTGAAGACCACCTTAAATAACGTTTTAAAATACGCTAATACGGTCCTGTGATGTGACTAGTTTGACATTTTAAGACTGTACTTAAGACGATCTTAAATATAAAAACCAACTATAACAGATACCGACCAACGACGGCGGCCAGCACCGCGCGACGCACGCACTTGCGTGTACGTTCGCGCGTGGGCACCGCGAGGTTCCGCGGGTGTGCGTGTATGCGTGCGTGGTGGGTGCGAGAAGTAAGTAAATGTGAAACACACACGGTGCCGGCGCGTGTTTACGTGATTTTTGCAAGGTGCCCGTGCACACATACGTATATACGGCGTGACATTTTATATATAATACTATGTAGCAGCAATGTAATATCTCTCGGTAAATAGTGAACGATGACAGTCAGTAATAATAGTAAACGTATGCGTAAGAAGATATATAGATATATATGCTATACACGTGACGGTGAATCTTTGTGCTTGACAATGTGCGAGCTTACACGGCAGGGTGCTTTCAGCAGTGCTTTTTATCGTTTCGCTTCGCTCTGCCGAGTCTGCTTCGGGAGGGTAAACGGGCACCGGATCAGTTGCTCCGTGAACGGGATAATGCCAGGACCGGGGGAATCGTAGAAATGGGAATGCAGGCAGGAGGGTAGAGAAACGAAAGAGGATCCGGGCGTGGAGGGAGAGAGCGTTTCGTGGTGGTGAATGGTGAAAGGCATACGGGAAGATCATTACGGACGCGTCGGTACGACTTTTCATTCAACAATCATGGCGACATAATACCTCTTCGACAAATGATGTTCTCGACGTGTCGCAACGCGAATGTCTTCATAGCCCGTTAGAGATAAATAGAGTAGTAGTTGTATCACTTCCATCTTTTCCTTGCCTTACGTTTCTCTTTCTTCGAGTCTACTGGACAATTTTGTTTTTTTTTTTTGTAATTCTCTCTAACTCTCCCGTTTGATTATTTTTTTTCAATCGCGATTCGTTGTTTCTACTTACTCACTGTAAAACTTTTAACGATCGCGGTCGTACCGCACCGCCCCCCTTCTCCGTGCACCGAGAGAAGTTATCGTTACGATTAAATGATTTCCCGGGGAAATATCGTGGCTAACGACCGTGTAGAGATTTATTTTTTCAACGACTAGTGTATAAATATCGTGCAAACAATTTTTTCCCTCGGTGCCGAATTCGTTTGTTATGAAAGAGAGAGGGATCATGTTGGACGTTATTCGGCAACAAGGGGGACCAAAAACGTTCGACATGCGGGATCGATCGGTACCTTGGGGGATACCGCTCGGCTGGGATAAGGATAGGAAGTAACAGAAAGCAAAACTGTCTCATGCATCGGCATGCCATTCATAGGATATAGATGGTATAATATGAACGTATTTGCATCGGGAAATGATGTTCGCAGACTCGACATAGTTCAGCGGATTTTGGGGGTTGGAGACGGAGGGGGTAGGGTTTTCCAGGTTTCCTTCCTTTTCTTCAGATGGGACGAGTTCGAGGGGTTGCATTTTCGGGATCGTAGGAATTGAGGAATCTTTAAACAAACGAAGGCATGCTCTAAACATGTGCAAACGATAGGTAGAACTAAATCTCAACTAAAGACAGAAGAGCCTTATATATCAGAGATATAGAAATATATATATGTGTAATATATATATATATAGTGAAAAAGTGCGTCTCATATATATATATTCTTGTGTGTGAGATAACATTCGCTAGAGTTTTATATATATATATACGTAAGCGCTTCACTCGCAAGCTGTCCCTCGCGTTGCCATTATTTTCGTCTGATTGTTGCACGTGTAACAAAGTTGTTATTTAATTTCGTTCGTTAGTGTTATTTACATGTTTCATGTGGCCTATGCAGTTAGTGGCGGTACAAAAAAAAAAAGAAAAAAACGTCGGAAATAATGGCACGCGAAGCAGCCAGCCTGACTTCTATCTTCATAACACGTGGCAAGAGTGAATTAATAAACTAAAGGAGAGAAACGAAACATCTTTACTGACGTAACCACGGTAACCACCAGAAAGAACACTGAGTGTAATGAGTACATATTATTAGATAATATTGATATATTACGATAATGTGAATAAATCTTAAAAACTAGCTGTTCAAAACCTGGATCATCCTCCTGCAAATGCTTTAAGGAAAGACAAAAACACTTGAGTGAGTATAATTAGATATTAATTAGCGTGTCAAAATAGATATCCAAGTTTTAAAAGTGGGGCTGGGGAAGGGGTGAAAAAAACCAACGGCAACGAACAAAGAGAGAGAGTTGCGATTAGGCCCTGTAAAAAACGGTAAGAAAATTTGTTTCTTTCTTTTTCTTTCATCTTTTAATAGCTGAGCTCAAAAATTGATTATCAGCTTCTGAAAAATCCGTGGCTGCGTGTACCTGGAAAAAATGATTGTGGGCACACTAAAAGAGAGGATTAGGAGATAGGGACGTTTTGGGAGATTTCAGGAAAGCTAGAATAAGTCGTTGGAGATTTTATTGTCGCAAAAAATCCAAAAATATAAAATCTCGCCAGCCAAAAAAGTAGGGCCATCATCGTTTCGTGTTTCGCGTGGATGCTGTTTTTTTTTTTTAAAAATCGGAAGAGTGAAGGAGGTTACGAAAAGAACGACAGGAAAGCGATCGGAGTAGCGTGATCGGAGAGGCACGAAAAATACAAAAAGTCGTGCGCGCTCAAAACTTTTGTTCGCGCAAAAAAAAAGGTAACCCGACCGGAAAAAAGGGCCGTGTCTGTCCTCTTTTTCTCTCTCGTCACGATGGGCGATTCGATAGTTCGTTTCTCGAAACTATAACTGTAACACAAGAACGGCGTGAGAGAAGAGGAAAGCTCATATATATATAATATAATACAGAGTATAATATATTGTATGTAATGTAATTTAATAGAATGTAATAACATAAACATAATGTAATATAATATGAGTGTAGAGTCACTGGAGAGAAAAGATATACGTAGACATAGAGGACACAGAACAGAAAATCGTGATAAAGGAGAGAGAGAGTATCTGGTTATTTGAGAGTTCGGGAAGAGAGACAGGTGATGAAGTGACGTTAGCGTAATCTGAAATCGAAAGTATACAGTAATGTATATTATTACGTAATGCATTCACCGGATCAAGAATAATACGCGGCGTGTCGTCGCAACCCGCACTGGAACCGCGCGAGAATATAACCGGACTGACTTTTGGCGGGCTTTTATATTTTTGGCTCTCGGATGAGGCGCGTTAATTACTTCATCCCAGTATAGTATTTCTTCCTCACGAAGCTTAGCGTGTGAAATTCGTAGCGACCGCGGCGTTGAGGTTTCTGTCGCGATTACGATCATTTACATGTTTCTTCTATAATATAAACATCGAGATCATATCGCTCTCTCTCTTTCTCTCTCTCTCTTTTTATTTTTCTGTCAATTAGTATATTGCGATAGTTACTGAAGAACATAGTATTCACCCTCTCGCGCTGTGCGTCACCACGGATTTTACACGTTACTCCTCGCGTGCCTGAGATAAACAGAAAGACTTTCAGTCAGTGTCTGTGATACATACCGTCCTCGTGAGTTCTGACCGAGATAGGATAACTCGGAGGCCCGTCACCTACTCTGGTCCCGGCCAATACCCAGATCCGATACTCAGTCCACTTTTTGAGCTCGTCCAACACGAAACGCGTGTCATTCAGTTTGATATTCCTCGCTTCGGAGTCGGAGCGACCGCTCTCGACGACTTGCAGCCTGTAGTAGGTGATCCTCCCGTTGGAGCGTTCAGCAGCCGGTGGTTCCCACGATACCAATATAGAAGTTGGGCTGATCGCCTTGCCGGTTACATTGCGAGGCGGAGCCCCGGGGACTGTACAACACTCAGTTATAGGAGGGGAAGAAAAACAAAATCGGGGATCATAATCGGTAATTACCGGCCGATCGTACTGGCTTCTAGCTTGAGGTCAAAGGTGAGAATACGAAAGATTGCGTTTGCCCAAGTTCATTGATTATCGTCGTGGAGCGTGATTATTGTAATTGGATAATTATCAATGAATGAAAATTAAATTTTTTTTACAAAATTTCATAAGTTTAAATACTTTCTATTTTAAAACAATAATTGTAATTATAATAGATGAGCGGATGATAAATCGATTAGTACGCCACGCGACGAGCAAATGAGTTCTCGTATTTCTCGATTTGACGTTTTCTCAACGCTGAGACGAGCGCACAGTCGACGGTGACTGCCGAGGGATACCAACAAAACGGTATGTTTGGTCAAGGTTCAGAGAGGTGTAAAATATTCAAGGTAAAAAATCATGAATTGACCCTTGAACAGTCGAAAAAAGATGTGATTAGAGACAGTTCTCCCGGAGCGGCTCGTGTTAACTCAGGCGTACAATCCGCAGAGTTAACAAATTACACGTTTATATAATTGCAAGGGAACGAGACAACGAAAAACTGAACGGACGATAAATCAATCATGTTATTGAGAATGAAAAGAGGTGCCCAAAATGCACACATATATCAATGCAGTGCTTAGTGCAATTTATATGTATGATATGTACGTATATATATAGATATATATATAAAGTGGCATCCAAAAACGGCTTTCTTATTTGCAACGCATGCAGTCATTCTCACTCTCCCACACTTCACTTGTTTCAACGTTATTCTCTATTTTTCTGTTTTTCCCTTTCTTTTTATACGCTCTCTTTTCCTTTTTACTTCATTATTAAACGCGTTCTCGAAGACGAAAGGTCTTCGCTTTCTTTTTTCAAAGGCTCTTTCCAAGGTGTTGTGCTCGATGGCTTACGCTACTTGCAGGAGCGTCTAGCGCTACAGCACCTCCTACCTGCTGTGCCATCGCGATGCGCGATCATGCACGAGGATCCAAAGGACTCAGGTGCGTCCTACCCGAGATCACCATGTATGGAATATCGGCTAGTCGACCGTCTTGCGACCTCGTGATAATCGCGTATCAGCATGCGTTTGGCACTCCTCGCTGCATGAACTCAGTCGATTTTGTATGTATTCGTGCGCGTTCTGCTTACCGTACTGTTTGGTGCGAACCGGATACGGTATCGTCGTGGCACCCTCTCCTCTTTGACTCCTCGCGGCCAGCCATACGTAGTACAAGGTGTTCGGATATAAGCCGGTTAAAGTATAGTTCTCGGTAACCGGTATCCTGCGATGATGCCTCTCCTGATTCGAGCAGATATGCCGAATGCGTTAGATTGAGTAGATTAATCATCGCTTTTAAAACCGCTCTTTTTTAAAAACTCTAAAATTGTTTTATCTTCCGAATTTCAATCTATTCTATTCCGAACGATTAAAAAATTCTTTCATTCTCTTTAATATCCAATTAATATGGATATTAGGAGAAGATAAAGAATATTATTAGAATTAAAGTAGAATGCGTGATACGTAACCGCAAAATAGATTGTACGACGCACTCTATCGGTAAAAGCAGCAAAAAAAGAAGAAAGAAACTTGCACTAATTACATATAGAAAATTGAATTCTGATTAAATTTTTAGTTTAGTTAGTTTTCACATATAACTCATAATGTGGCAAATATAAAAGATGTCATAAACATAAGACTCAATAATGGACATTTTTTTATGCTACGATCTTTATGTCAGTCTATGACATCTTTTGTTTATTATAGGCTAATTTATATGTGAAAAGTAACTCATTTTTCACCAGGATCTAATTTCCCATATAATTAGCAAGGAGTCTTTTATTTAAAAATTGTATAACTGTCTACCTTTGCGTAAGTGTCATTCCAATACAGCTCATAGCTGAGAATATTCTCAGCGCTATGAGCGGGCTTGCTCCACTGGAGCGTTACTTTGGTCTCCCCGATGTCGACCGCTGTCAGCATTTCGGGTTGACTCGGTACCCCTTGTTGTGTTTTGATTTGCACCGGCAGACTAAGAGGTCCAGGACCGACGCTCGTCAGCGCCTGGACTCTTATAGTATAAATCGTGTGCGGCGTCAGCTCCGAGATGGTCGTCAACTGACTGTTATCTACCATTTGGTACTGCCACGACGCCATAGGTTGATTCGAGTCCGTGGTGTAGTACACTTTGTATCCCTACGAAGAGGCATATCGCACGCTCGTTAGCGATAATCGTCGCAAAAATTGGAAAAGTTGAAAGATAATTTCGGAAAAGACACCGACCGTCACTTGACCGTTCGGAGTTTCCGGTTCATCCCACTGTATGACCATCGTGCTGGAGCTCAACGGTCGTACCTGAACTTTCCGCGGCGCTGTACCGGGTTCTAAAAAAGAGATTAACCGGGTTTTTAGTGTTATTAGGGAGACCAGACGAAAAGCAATCAAAATACACACGAAACCGTGGAAGGGTAGTACACGTCAGTTAGTCAAACGATAAGAAATCCTCTAAAAAAAACCCTTTAAAAGACAAACTGTAAGAAGCTAGGTGCGATATAAATATAGGGAAAAGAAGAATGAAATTCTATTTTTCGTCACTATGACACTACGGTAATAAATTAATACACTTTCAAAAATTCATACTGGACGCAATTAAATAAAATGTGTATACACAGAAAGAACGGTTTTGCTGAAATACCTTAAAATTACAGATCTAAAAATAATTTTCTTGGATCAAAATAATTACGTAGAAATCTCAAGTATGATATTGCAAAAAGTTTTGAGCAATCAGTTTGAGTATCCTACATGGTAATTATTCTGATTTCAACGAAATTGTTTTCCGATCTGTATTGATAACTCAATTTTTAGATGCTTCGTGCATAATCGTTTTTTCCCAGATGCAGATGTGCACGTAACGATGTATATTAAAAGTGACAAAGTATGCACGTATGCGTGTCAACGAAAATAACAGTTGTGTATGCACAAAGTAACGAAATGAGAAGAAACCAAAATGAAAAACTACATAGGAATAAGCAAAGAAATCGGCGTGTACCACTACGGCACTCTTAGTATATAATTTGACTTACTGGCACCTCCATTTGTTGATTCCGCTATTAAAAAAAGTCAAGACGATTATTATCAATTCTTCATATATAGGCCGATATTCATAATCGATTCTTATTTCAAGGTTGTCTTAAGTAATGTCTTGAGACGTTAATACAGCTTTATGATTGGTTTATGACATCTTAAGACTGTACTGAAGACGATCTATAAACGAAATATAAAAACCGACTATGAATACAGGCCATAAATGGGTAATAATGCGAAGTGAAAATACGAATTGCGAGAGCAGTACGTGTCTCTTTCGTATTTTCACGAGGTGAGAAGTGTGCTACTATTCTGTTAGGAAAGGTGCAATTTCGTGTGCTGTCTTCCCCGCGTACTCGTTTCTCGCGTTTCTCCCCTCTTTTGCAAAAAAGAAACAAGGAGACGGAGACGTATATTCGAGACAGAGAGAGATAGAAGAGAGATAGGGGGAGGGAGGGGGAGAGAGAAAGAGAGAGAGAGAGAGAGAGAGAGAAAGAGAGAGAGAGAGAGAGAGAGAGAGGAAAAGGTAGTGAGAGGTTATAGAGGATACAAAGGCTGGAGATATAGTAAAAATACACAAATGACATGAGACGTCGAAGCGCGACGAAACGCTGTGGAACGGCCCCGCAAAAACACTAATACACTGGTGCAACAAAGAGCAGTTGGGGAAGAGGGTGATAGGTGAAAAAATTTTCTTGTCACTTACATGGATCAAATCGTGCGTCCACGGCGGACAGCATGGAAAAAATACAGAATTTCCCTCAAAAAATGTGCGTAAAAATTCGCTCCTCTTTCTCTGGTGTGTACAAAAATTCTATCTACGTGCAAAAAATTCACGCTCATGTCGAAGTAGTGCCGTTCCTCCACTACACCTTACGTTACTGTCCTTCGATTCGAATATGGATACATGAAAAAAAGGATCGTCGGGTTCGAAGTGCATTCGCGTTTTAACCGGCGGACTTTACTGCGAGTCGCACGTATATTCATTGCAAAGCGCAGAAATGAAATGTGAGTTGATTTATGAGTGGGTTTAATTTATCGTAGCGGTCGATGATATCAGACGCCCAATCTAATTTCTGTGTACGTTAAAGATGATTGATTTAATAGATGTTGTTACTTTTATTTGTAAAACTTGATCGAATAATAAAGTCGAAGTTACAAGAAAAAAAAATGCTGATAAAATAAGAAACATTTCTGTAGAAACGATATTTTCCCTCATTTGTTAATTTGGCATGAAAGCAGCGAATTAGGGGAAAATCTTTTTTTAATTAACAAGCAATTTTATGATATATTCGTAGATGTTAGTTTGCCGATCTACTGTTAGATATACATAAACAGCGACTTGTTTAAAAATTTTCAATTTTTTAATTAATAAATGTTACAGGATTAGAAACATGATGTGATTTATGGTTGTCATCTTCGAATTATAGTGAAAACTTCCTCTGAAAATCGACAATTCTCTTGCTAGAGACCATACAATTTTGCCAAGGATCATTGACCACAAAATGTCATCAGACTAATTTCTGCCGGAGATTTTCGAAATCGAAGAAAAATCAACACTTGAAAAAAAGGTTATCCAAATTTTGAGCGATAAGTTGGAAATTTTTCTATTTACCGAAGAACTATAGATTCGTTCAAAAAGCTAGAGTCTCCAGCCTAAAACCGGAAAGGGGGCAACCGTGAGCGTAAACTATATATTACAAAAAGGGAAATGATCGTTTCTAGTTTTGTTAGAAGCATAAAAATGATTAGAGACAAATAAATGCGATAGTATAGAATGCTATATAGTACTGACTTGTTTCACCAGTGGTGACTATCACCGGGGCACTTGGGGGACCACGCCCGATGCTGTTCACGGCTATAACGTAGAGCTCGTACTCCGTATACGGGCTGAGACTCCTAACATGGTAGTACATCGTCGTGATACCAGATATCTCGGCATATGCCTGGTTCACGTGCTTCGGTTTATGCTGAATTACGTAATACTGCAGCTCATCCGGTCCTTTGTAGGACCAGCTCAGCTTCACCGACGTCGCAGTGATGTCGGACACTTGAACGTTCTCCGGTGGACCGGGAAGAGCTGTGGGAGGGTGGGATTATTACAGCTTCACCTCTCTACCATTTATAAATATTGCGTCTGAGTCACATTGAATGAAATCATTTATTCAAGCGCCTAAAGTGAGTGTAAAATCGTCACAATATTTGAGAACTTTTTAAAAAATATAAACACTAAATTTATTAACTATGATGTAATAGTAAAAATGTTTATGAAGACCCTTTTTCAAATAGTCTTTAGAAGTAAATTGCTTCTCGGCTTATGATAACGATTGTTGCTACCATAGTTCAAAGTTTAAATTAGTGACTTGATTATTTTATGTAGTGAATGCAACACGCAATTAATCGGTTTGCATCACTTAATCCGTGAGCCAGAAAAAGCGATCTATAAAAAGTCTATCTATATAATTCTAACAATAAGAAGTAACTTTAAGAAAAGTTCATACTCTGTTCTTATTTTAAGACCGCCTTAAGATATTAAGATAATACAATCCTGTGATTGGCTTATGACACGTTAAAACTATATTTAAGTACGATCTTAAATATAACAACCGATTATGATTATCCTAAGTAAGAAAACTTGATACGAACATTGAACTTTCACCATTGTGGTTGCGTCAATTACACCGAGATCGCTAGCGGCCGTACACGTGTAATTGGCGGATTCTTTGATGTCAGTAAGCATCAGAACATTTTTGCCAACTGGCAGGTTGTCTTCTGGCGTTAAATCAGTTGCTGGGTCCTTTCTCCATTTGACGTAGGGCATGGGCGCACCCACGGCGACACAGGTGAGATTCAGTGAACCGCCTAACATCACCTCGCTCACCGTTGGTGGAGGAATCGAGAAGCTTGGTGAAACACGACGTACTGAAGCACAGTACAATTGTTAGGATGAATACTTTGTTCGTTAGTCCACTAAATTTTATTAAATAAAAAATCTTTCAATTTTTCAATTTTTTCGAAAATTTAGATTTATCTTGCATTAATATAAGAATTATTATTATATATACCAAAACAATATACAACAGCCAATATTTCTCTTTGTTCGTGAAGTTTTTAAGTAATTCATGAAAACTTCTAAATGCTTAATCGTTTATAGTTAAAAAGTTATCAATCAAATTTATTAAATTTTTTAATTGAAAAACAAGTACATTTCTCTTGTCAGTAAAAAAGATGCAAAAAGTTAAAGCTTGTACATAATATTGCTCCCTTACTAGAAAAGTGACATAACTAAAAAATATAAAATTTTCTATCACACAAATCGGTTAAAAACAAAGATTACTTAATTATCAATTTAATTTCGCAGTCTGTCAAATTAAATTTGTATTGTTCTTAAGATTTTCAAAGAAGCTGTATTATATCTTCTACAAAAATAATACATTTTCAGTTATGTCGTTTTTGTAAATAATAGTAAAAAGAAAAATCTTCTACAGAGAAGATCTTAATTTTTAGAATAAAGATAATTTTGGTGATGAAAGTTTGAAGGAGAAATTGTTTAATCTTAAATTTAGTCATTTTAGTTACCAAAAATAAATATAAACTGTTGGTTCGAATTATGTCATTTTGCATACATTATTCTGGATTTGTTATAATTTTGTAGAACATCAAAATCATTATAATTCAGAAAGACTATTTTTTTAAGATTTATGCAACAAAAATATAAAAATGACATTTGTTTTTAAAAGCATATTCTTTTTGCCGATATTATTTAATTATCCAGTAATTTTCTGTTAAGTTAAAAAATAGGATTTTTAAACTTAAATTCTTTTAGTTATATCACTGTTATATAAAGTAAGAAAATGGTGTAATGTCTTTAAATTATATGCATAATCATTCGCAGCATATAAGTATGCATATATTGATTATTAATTTTATTGAGCATGTAATTATTTATTTATTTACGAGTAACATATTAAATCGAAATGCAAATACGTGTAACGGTGCATCCAATTAGAGAATAATTACGTGCGCACGTTTTACAATGGAAAATTAACTGTACCCAGTGAAAATTCGCGAAGCACAAAACTCTGAACGATTATTTTGCAAAGCCGTTGCGCAGATTTTGTAAATAGAGGTGATTAAACAAAAACCATCGGGATTCGAGATCGTGGCAAGAACGCAAGTAAGGGAAAGTCTCGGCGCGTAACACACGCTACGTGAGTCGCGCGAGCCCTTTGTGCCGCCCGTTTAGTTTAATTACGTTCTAATTGCGTTGTATTAATTTTAATTACAAACAGGAAAATGTCTACGTTTATGGCATTGGCGTGACTTTACGACGAGCTCATTCGTTCGCTACGTTCATTATTTGAATGACAACATCTTTTTACGGTTTCAAATCCACTGATTTCCATTAGAATATTTTTTCTTTTTCTTATTTATAACATTGTATCTTGTAAGCTACAATGTAGGAATATTGCTAAAAAAAAAACGCGTCTCTCTTTAACACAAAGATAATGAAAAATTATATTAATTATAATTACGAAATGCGCTTGAAAATTAATTAATTTAATCTGCATTACAGTATTTGCATGCAAGCATTAGTAAATATGTTAAATTACCTTTTACGTATAACGTAGTTGACTTGGAGTACTCTGTACCTACGGAATTGTTAGCAACGCATTCGTATTTTCCTTGATCGCTTACGTCGGATTCGGTGATCTGCAAGGCACCTAAAATACACAAAAGCGCAGAATATTCTATTAAAAATGTATTCTCATCAATATTATCGATTACAATAGCACTTTTATATGCGCAAGCTCGATATAAACAAAGTTATCCCTTATATTTCTCGTGACGTTATATCTGGATATTTGTATAGTTACAAATACATATTGAACTTTATTACGTTAATTACCATTGTTTACATTGTAAACAATAGTATCTAATAAATTAAAAATTTTTTCAGTTCATAAACTAAATAAAAGAATTATGGGTTTTTTCACTTTTTCTAATTCTATACATAGATAGTCGCTGAAAGTAAAATTGTTAATAAAATCACCCATTAGGTTGGCTGCTTTGTACAACAAATCATAGTTATAGATGAAAAAGAAAAGAACTTAATACATATTACTATTATTGTTATAATTATTGGTTTTGTAAAATAATGACATTCTTAATATTTTTAATTAGTACAACCAGATCAGAAATACTCGTAATATGAGAATGGATGTCGAAATATTTTTTAGTTCTGAGCAATCTCCGTTATGTGCAATTAAATTTAAAAGTATGGTAATGTATATGCGGTAACGAGCTCGACGGAACCACGTTTGAGTGGACGTCTATATTCTCTGCCGCTCGTCGCGTCTTTTAGTTCATTTTTCCACTGCTAATAGAGTTCCTACCACGTTCTGGAGAGACGTAGGTTGAGCTCGGTAGGGTTGGAAAAAGGTCAACCTTTTCGTGTCGCCCTTTTCTCTCTCACCCTTCCCCTCCTTTTTCCATCCTGACTCGTACATTCCGTTTTCTGCGTCCGGCTCTCAGGTTCGTGCGGGGGTTCCATTCCACGATGTATCAGTTAGACCCCGTGATACCGCGATGATGAACTGACCGTTGCGAGGCATGTGATTATCTTTGCCGACGTCACTACCGGCCCGGTATAATTCAAACCCTCCCCGTGACCTCCACCAATGAAAGAACCGCTCTACCCATTCGTAAAATAAACATACTGGCGAATAACGAGAATCGAGAACGGGGGACTGCCGCTGGGGTCGACTGTTCGCTTTCAATATTTCTAACGTTTTATCGACGATGGCAGTTATAATTAGAGGATGATCGTAGGCAAGATAAACGCCCAGTGAATAAATAAATTGTGAAGGACATCGTGACGCTACGATTGCATAATATTTTTTCTTTTCTTGTTAAATAACCACTCATTTCTGTAATCAGAGAGACAATATGCGGTAGCAAATTATTTTCTTCTACCCCTTCCACAAATAAATCGAATAAACGTTTTAAGTGACTACAGATATTTTAGAGTGATTACAAAAGACGATTGATTTCGAGCAATGTTTCTGATGTAACCGCATGTATAGTTGGTAGTCGCATGATAATGCCTATTGTGAAAATGAAACACTGATTGCGGTTTATTTTGTCTGAGGGTCGTATGCGAATCGCGTCAAGTTATATTGAGATGAAAATGCGACTATACACGAATGGATGGATTGGTTTACTTTGAAACTCACAGTAAACTATATGGAATATTTTTCCTTCGGAAGACAAATATCATGCGAGGACCGGTGCGTTGTTTCTCTTGCGAGTGAACGAACGAATGAAACATGTGCGCGAACTGTTAAAGGGCTCCGTTTGGTTATTGTGGCCCCCGGGTTAAAACGGAACCCGCAATTATCGGCGTGACCTGGCGCGGCTGTTAATTTCGCAGACTGCCGAATTTTCGCCGGCTGCCGATTTCGGAATTCGTTATCCGTCCGAGTAGATTCACGTGCCATACGTAGCGGTTTTCAGCGCATTGCAATCGTGACTTGGATCGTGGAGGAAAGACGGGCAATTGCGTAATTAGAATTTTGGAAAGATTGTTTCTCACTTTTAATTCAAAATCTTAATTGTTATAGCTATCTCAATAAGTTATATACTTGGTATCTTAATCTTCCACTATAGCAACGTGTCATTTGAATCTGAAACAAAATTTTGTGGACAATTGTATAATCCGTACAATTGGTACTACGAGATTCTAAATTGTAGGTAAGAAAACGTTGAACTTTCCTCTCCATCTATCTCTATTTATTTTAAACCTTTTATCTTAATTTTTTTAAATGAAATTTGATTTTATTAATTCATACCAATCACTTGACAAAATTAAAAAAATAGTTTTGTGTGGTCGTTGTAGTCTAATTTATAGAAAAATGTACATATACAATATTCATTGTATAATTAGAATATCTAAATCTAACGTAAAATTAATTTTATGTACATATAACAGAATAACGTAAAATTTATTTTATTATTTTATATATATGTAATAGAAATAGACTGTGAGAGCGTTTTAACTTTGCACCAGGCACTACGATTTATCGAGATAGCCCTGGTAAGGAAAGAACTCGCCTAGGATAGAATTCGGTAAAGTATTTGGTAGATAGACGGGAAAGAAACGGAAGAGAGAGTAAGGGTCGAGGGTAGAAAACACTCCATCACGAGTGAGAAGTGAGGCGGACTGATATCGCGTACGATCGGAATACGTAATCGTGCCTCATCTACAATTTCCCGTAAGCCGACCAGGAAGGAACGCCGCGAGGTCGTATTGTTATCCCGATGGAATCACGTGCGCATTGTTAGCGCACCGACGCGAAAAAGTTATACTTGGCAAAGAGTATAGCCTAACACGTTATCTATCCGCCATCCGGAAAATTTCCCTTCGTGCGAACAGCAAATACGTGTGTATAAAGAACAAACATATCGACTTCTAGATTCTTTTTACAACTTTTTAATTTAAAGGTATATCATTTTTCAGATTCAGAATATGCACTTGGAATTTATTGAACTACTATATCATTTTTAATCGACGTTTTTATCTTCTCTAATTAATTTTTACTTTAACTTAACCTTTTGTCGATAATGTAAAATTTTCACTCTTCGTCTGCAATCTTTATACTAAACTTCGATACAGATTTTTACATTGTTCCGGACTGTATAAAAATCTGAAAAAATTCTTACATACTTGTGAAAGTTTTAACAAGTTTTTTTTAGTATCACACACATAAAAGTGTGATTACACATAAAAGTTGGATTAAAATTTTATTTTACTTATTTTTTACAGATTTAAATTTATGTATTATATTAGATGTATATACATATATATATATAACTCACACAATTAACAAATTAACTATATCTTTAAAGTCTAATATTGCTCGTGGAAGATTAACATCAAACATCTCTAAACTCCCTGACAAACTTCCACGCAAATTAGAATATATTTTCCAATCCAGCAAATATATAATTTCATAATATTTTGAGCCTTTGCTGAGATATTTAACTATTCGCAATTTCTTTAAATTGGTGTGTGTGTGTGTGTGTGTGTGTGTGTGTGTGTATGTGTGATTGTAAATTATTTTACAAAAGTAAAGTTTTTATTTTTTATAGTAATTTTAATCGTTTACTATTTATCGTAATTTAATATAATATTTTTAACTTACTTATACTATCGCGCGCGCATATAGTCGAATTACATTTTAACGAGACGTTTCTTCAAGCATATTATATATAATATTAAAAATAATTAACATTTTTTTCTTCATTTTACAGGTTTTAATAATAGTTGTTTTAATGTTCCATATTGTTTGGTCAGGGTGTCATATCCTCTTGTTTTATTGTGTATATATGTAAAACGTAAAAAATAATACAGAATTAATAGGTAAACGCTTGAATTACCATTGGCTTAACGGTAATATTTCTATGGCGTAATAGCCGTTTAAAATATTTATAAGGCTGTGAAGAAGAACGTGTTACCAGCGATAATAAACAATTAGATCTCGAACTACTTGATTCAAAATGAATGCGGGTATATCATGCGGGCTGTTTCTTATAAATTTTAAATAATCAACACACGCGCGAATTGCTTTTAATATGATCGGTATATATTATGCCAGAGAACATGAAGAGACATTTACGTTAAAAGCCACCGACATAATACCCTGTTTAACTTTTCATAATCCCAGTTTACCGTATTGATCGCCGGGTCAAAGTCTGGAACATTTTAAATAGAATAGAAATGAAAATAGTAAAATAGATAATATGATGTATTCCTATCTTCCTGAGATCTTTTAGTGGTAAAAATTATTTTTATATTTTCTGAAAATTGTTTTTATTTTCTCTAGATATATAACAAATTTATGCATATTAGACATCTTTTACTGTTACTTTTTTGAAATAATTTCAAACGTATATCATGTGAATTTGTAATCGTGCATGTAACTCAAATACATTGCTTTTTTCAAATTTAATTTGCGATCAAAAAATAACAGCTCATATTATTAATATATAAATATGAGCTGTCATTTTTTTATCGCAAATCAAACACAAATATACCATTGTTAAAATAAAATTTGAATTTTGAGAAAATTTTAATATTATTCTTTTATCAAAGATCGATACATTACATATACTCGTACATGTGCAAATGTCTAAGTTTGTGCTGTATTTTATGACGCACAAGGAACACAAGAAATGGATCGATTCAAGCGCAATTTTTAATATCGTATCTCGCGTATATAAAATTACGAAAACTGCTTCTATTTCCATGTTTTATTTCGGCGACGGTATAATGTCTTGCTTTTATTAAATAGTTGTTGCTGGTACATTTTGTTTTTACATCCACGGGATGTGCAACGAGATACGTAGCTGAATAAAAATAATAGGTGAATATCACGACCTCGCGAGGTCGATCGATATTCTCAGTCCATGACAATTAACGACTTTCACGTACTTTGGTATATAAAGCAAGATTTTTGACGAGAAAAAAATCGGCTTTATTGAAAAATATGTCATCAATAGCGTAGATAAAGATTCGAGATAAGTGAGCTATTGAAAGGATTCAACTTTCCTGCTTTTTAATTGTGAGAAAGAAACATAGAATCTCTCTGGATGCGTTATATACAGTATGCGTTTAAGGTCTCGCTAATAAGATTGGCTAATAAAACATAAATCGCGGTTTTCGTTTCATTTCAGAAACCAAAATAAGAGCGAAGAGAAGAAAAGGAAAAGCAAAAAGACTAATGATAACATTCGAAAAAACAACCTTAACAAAGAGATCGACTGCAGAAATCATATGAACATTTGATGCATGATAGCATTTTGATTGGAAATCTGGCATGGGTTCTTTAAAAAAAAGTTTCTATCTTTTAACCCTTTAAATTCCACGTATGACCCTAGAAACTCAACTCAAAGTCAAATTCTTATTATCATTAGGTAGATTTCATATAACTTCTATTCAGGGAATGGAAAGTTACTTTTTAAAAATAACTAGTTACAGTTACTCGTTACCGAGTAAAAAATGTAACTAGTTACAGTTACAGTTATCGCTTTTTAAAAGTAACTCGTTACAGTTACCGTTACTTGAAAAATAACTTTTCGTTACTTTTCCGTTACTTTTTTAAAATCAATTTAAAAATGT